>NC_069087.1:17991318-18291318 GCF_947172395.1 Bicyclus anynana | reverse complement strand
CACATGCGTTTTCGTCTGTGTGGAATTATGTTTTTCACAAATCCCCCGGAAACTATTTTTTCAATATAAAAATTTGCTTATATGTTGCTCAATAACCTCTTGGATTTTCCAGCGAAAGTTCCGTTAAAATTAGACCAGCCGATCCAAATATTTTCCTGAACAAACAGAGAGACAACAAGTTTAAAAAAGTTACAAAAAAATTTATAAATGTACGTAAATTACGCAAAAAGGACTTAAATTATTATTTATGAATTGGTGAACTAGTTAGAGCGTTTAAATATAACAAACAAACTTACATGCGCAATTATGATTTCAGTAAAAATACAATTTAATTTTACCTACACTCTTTTAAAACTTGCGTTTCTAAAGTACAAAAGGCTCTCTGTTCGGGGGTTTTATTTAACATCTTCGTTTAAATAACAGAAGCAACACACACACACTTTTGAGGACGCACACAAGCGAGTCGCCCCCCTTATTATCCGGGGTGGGGTCACTCGCACCCCCCGGGAGGTCCGTCACGTCAGTCTCCCGGACCGGCGACGTTGGAGCGCCTCGTTTGTCCGGCTCCTGAAGGGTTGGAATAAATTTGCGGTCACATTTGATGTTTGAATGGATTCCTGGCCGGTGTGTTTGGTAGCGATTAACGTTAAAGCACGGAATACATAATAGTACGAAGTCATTGGAATTTGTTGCTTTGTTTTTATGCAGTGATGTATATTTAATAGTATTTTTAATCGTAAAGGAATGGTATCCATAATAGGTGTACCACAAAATTCCGATGGGCGGGTGTATAACCCGAAATTGGGTTGTAAATTCGGGTCTCTATACATCGAAGCTCTATACATTGTACATCGCTTATTCTAAACTTTAGTACTTATCATCAACATCATCATTAACAGCCAATGGATGTCCACTGTTGGGCATAGGCCTCTTGCATGGACTTCCAAACAAAACGGTCTCGAGCCGCCAGCATCCAGCGGCTCCCTGCAACTCGCCTGATGTCCTCCGTAGTAGGGGGTCGACCAAAACTGCACTTTCCGGTGCTTTAATACTTATATTTACCACTATTTTACATTAAGTAATAGTTAATTTTATTTGTTTTTTTTTTTGGTTTTTTTAATGGTTTTTAATGGTTTAATGCAGGGTCAAACCCCATAAACAGAAGGCATTTGGAGTACTGATCCACCACATTTCTCTCAATCGGCCCGGCGGATCTGTCACTAACGGATTTACGGCCTTTCTAAGGAACCACCAGGGTGCAACTGTTACTTTAAAATATCGTGCAGTCAGGACCTCATGATTCCTACAGAAATATAAGATTGACATTTCTGGAACCCTGTCAAATACTTTGGCTGATTTGAGAGTTAATTAACGTTCTATATTCTATATCTTTGATAAATCTGAAACATTTGTTGACTTATATATTTCATCTACTGGTTTTAATTTAGCAGTAAAGGCGAAGACGCCATTCAATTTTCCATCAATATTCCAATACCTGAGCACGGAGTAACAAAACGACCGCTGGGGGTTTTTTATTTCCTCGTATGCAATCGCTCCGTCTTACGTCTGCTCAGTGCAATATCAATCCATCTGGCGGGCGGCGGGCGGGGGGCGCCCCCACCACCCCGTGTCAGTCTTAAATGACTGTCACGGGTGCAGTCGGGCGGCATTCGCTCCAAGACCGTCGGACTCGGATCTTGCCGCTTTGATATTGCCTCGTTATTTGTTATTGTATTGCGCTTTATGTTTATGGCGTTCTAAATTTTAACATTGTTCCGCGGTGCTCCGGGCTAAGCGTCTCTAGACTTTAACTCTTTTGACGTCTCCCTCTCTCTGTCTGTCTCTCATATCTCTCTTTATCTGCTGCGATGTCAAAACGTAGACGGTTTTGATAACATCGTTTGTTATGGCTCCGCAAAATGAACGGCCACAATCAAATTGAAATTTGTAAATCTGCGATGTTTCTAGGGTAACTAAATGTTGGTTGATATTTTATTGTTTAGATTGTAATATAAGATAATTTTATTCTTCCGTGTGAAATTATAAAATTGCTTGAAAATACGTTCGTCGATGATTATTTGGGCGCTTTTAAAAAATTAAAATTTTGCAACTCCGAGTTTTAGCCTGGACCTGGCGTTGGAACTTTTGAGCCTTAACTTCCTAATTAAAACAAAAAAATCACTTCAGTTTTTTTCTGAATTTTGATAATAATGAAACCAAGGTTACCGTTGGTGGATAATTTTTCGGCATTTATTGAATAGTCAGTTAGGCTTATTTAACAGCACTCAAAACCTCTGGATGACCTATGAATGGACCTATCTTTTGGTATCATGGTAGTATGAACTTAACAAAGAACTTTTGGTCAGAGTCCCAGTTTGGCTCAGTTTAGTATTTTATATTTTTGGAAGCGGCGTATGGCGATACGCTATATACGCTTACGCCGATAAGCGTTATCACTAAGCACGATGTCATGTAGAAATCGTCAGAGGTATAGCTGGAATAAACTTGTATCTCTTCGAAGTGAGTCAGTCAACCTTCAACTTATATTGCATCGTCACTTATCAAAAGGTGAGATATAGCAGTCAAGGGTGCGTGCGTTCAAAAAACAGGTGCGTTTACAGTTTAGTGATTGGTTGCCAATTAATAAAGAAAGCGAATGGTTGTATGTGAGCATAAAAGCTCTACGACTAAGAGTCAGAGACTTAACTCCAAAAGTGTAGGATTCAATCCCCACACATTCGGACTATTGTACTCACCTTTTTGCTCGTTTCTTAAAAGTCGCAGTCACCGTAATTCCTCTACGCGTATCCAAACAGTCACATACAGCGCACGTGTTGCGACACCGCGTGACACTTACTTGTTTTAGCCCTCATTGAACTGTCACCTCCCTCATTGAGTGTCACTTTTCATCCCAAAAGTCTAGAATACATCCCCACCTGATTGATTTTTGTGTTATCCCCATATAGTCCAAGCTTTTTAAGCTTTATTAGAGTATAGAACATGGCTATTATTCAGAAAAGTCGCCCCTAAAAAGCATATAAGCTTAGTCGCATTCTTCTAAAACGCGTATCAAAACAGCAACCAAACAGTCGCATACAGAGCACGTGTCGCGACGACACCGCGTAATACTTACTTGTTGTAGCCCTCACTGAACTATCACTTTGACCTTGCACTCCAATAGTGTAGGTGCCATCCGCTCCTGATGGAATTTTGTCATATCCACTTATAGTCCAAGCTTTTTGCGCTTTATTAGAGGATAGACCATGGCTAATATTCCGAAAAGTCGCCCCTAAAAGTCGTAGTCGCCTTATTCTAAAACGCGTATCAAAACAGCATCCAAACAGTCGCATACAGAGCACGTGTCGCGACGACACCGCGTAACACTTACTTGTTGTAGCTGTCATCTGTCACTTTGACCTTGCACTCCAAAAGTCTAGATGCCTAGTCTAGGAGCAAAAGTGATGGATTTTTGTCATATCTATATAAAGTCCAAGCTTTTTGCGCTTTGTAAGAGTATAAAACATGGCTAATATTGAAAAAAGTCGCCCTCTAAAAGTCGTAGTCGCATTCTTCTAAAACGCGTATCGAAACAGTCGCATACAGCGCACGTGTCGCGACACCGCGTGGCACTCACTTGTTGTAGTCCTCATTGAACTGTCACTGTGACGCTTATTCTGCGTCACTCCGCCCGCGATGGTGTTCGGAATAACTCCTCGGGCTTATATGTTTATTTTATTGTCGGCTTTCGATTTGCGCAGCTGATGCACTGCCGGTGGAAATTCTAAATTAACTTCTGCTTTGTGTTTAATACGAACAAGGTTGGATGTGTTGGATGTGACCTGGACTTCTGAATTTCAAATTAAAACACTTTGTACATACGCGCTACTTTATCATGTTGTTTTAAAAACTCACTATAAATTATCAAGTTGTCATTTTAAAAGCGTAATAGAATGCTTCAAGATTATTACTCATTAAATTAAATTATCTTTTTTTTTTGGGGTTTATCTGCAAAATTCATTTATTTCAAGTAAACTTAGTTTACAAGCACTTTTGAAACGTCAAGTTTGACTATTTGTAAAGACTCTACCACCGGTTCGGAAGGCTTCTGCTGAAAAAAGCCTACAACTCAACAGTTAATCTTTTGAATAAAAAATCATACAGAATTACAATAATTTACAATTGTTAATATTATTAAAATTTATTTTAGTTTTACTTCCCGTCTAAAGGTAGCTGATCCAATGGCCTCCAAGCCTCTTTAGCATTAAAGAACTCGTCAATTGTACAGTAACCTCTACAGTAAAGTAACTAAAAGCAGCAAGCGTTCCATGCAAACTTCACTTTGTCACTAATATTTAAAAGCATATTTGAAAAGTCAAGTGTTTGACTTTGCTACGGGAACTTGTTAGTTATAAAACATAAAGCGGAATTAATAAAACATGTTGTTTATTAAATGTCTCATGCAAACAGATCATTTGCTGTTAATGCAAAACTAGACCATATTAGTTGTTCTGTCGTCCGTCGTCCGTTGTAGTCAATGCTCCTATCAAGTAAGCCCTGAAGGCGTCAATGTATGATCAAGTAATAAAAAGATATCATCATATATTCTGTGATAATATCGTACTACAGAACTTGTTAATCAAACATCACAAACATCGAAGCGGTGACGTGAGATTTTTGTCAGTCAGTCAGCTTTTAGCGCAGTTCGAGCTGTGCATTATCAAGTTGCATCGAGATGACGCCAGCGCTGTCACTCCCACGTCCCCAAGTTTACTCTGCTCCGCTGGAAATTTCACTCCAGACTTGGCGGGCCGCGGAACGAGTTGTGAGCGACTGCGGTTTTAAAACTAATGAATATCTAACTATTTTAGTGTACCTACTCTTTCGATGTCGTGAATCATACGATGACCAACTCCGAGATAGAGCACACGTAACACTATTTCGTTCAATTCATGTATTAGATAATCTCGAAAACAAAAACTTTAGTGTATATTTTTAATCTTACACCGAAAATTAGGATATCTAATTATCCTGCAAATCAAATTTATAGAAGACCTGAAAAGCTTAGACGTTCACAAAGCATTCCTGAATGCGACGTTATCAGTTTTTAACCAGAGGCCTTAAGTCATATTAAATGTAATTATGTAATTACTTGTAAATACGCCGACAACTATACGTACCTTATCAATTAAATTATGGCGATGCTAATTTGCGGAATTAAAAATAAGGATTAAAGGATTCCTTGTATTCCCCGCTATCGCTTATAATTTGCGCCATTAGTTTAAAGTCAGTCCTGTCACGTCAGTGTTTCTGACTGTCTCCATAGCATACAATCTACGATCTAACACCAAAGTATATTTTATGCGATGCACGTAGCATTTTTTTTAATCAAATGTAAATATTAATGTTTAGTTTAAGCATTTTACTTTGTTGGTGATATATTTTTACATTTATTTGTATTTATTAGAAAAATTTGAAGGTTAATATATGTATACTAGTAAACGTATAAAATACGTTCATATCTAAGTATATAGAATAATTTCTAATCAATATTGAAACATGTATAAAAAAAATTAGATTGGGTTATTGTGTAAGCTAAGAGCTTACAAACTTGGTAAAAAAATAATAAGTTGAGAAAAATTATTTCTTTTTATTTCAGAAAAATATTATTATCTGCTTCATTCCTAAGCTTACATGTAAACTAATAATAATAATAATGTGTTGCTTTTTCTTTAAATTTAACTTCAAGTTGTGATTAAAAGCTTCGCAGAGTGTTATCGCCTAAGCTCATGACATGCGTCGCTTTTTCTAAGTCACTCAATGTCATATCAATGTCGCCTGTCTCGCCTGCGATGACAGCTCTTGACTGATTTATTTTACCTTTCTTTGCTCTGCCTTCGTATATTTGTATAAGTTCCTTTTTACTTACAAAGTACGTTTTTGAATTACGTCATCATCATAATGATCAGCCTTTTTACGACCCACTGTAGGGTTAGGCTTCCCTCCTTATAGAAGAAGGGATATAGATCTAAGACATACCACGCTACTTAAATTCAGGATGGGAGGCTCAAGGTGACAATGTTTGGTTCTTTAACCGGCACCGACGGCTTAACATGCTCTCTGAGGCATGGGGACACTTCTTAACTTAGGGCGCACATTTTTTACTGAAAAATTCTTTGAAGTAAGTAAAGCGCCATACTTTATTCAGCCAGATTCAGGACTCGAACCTAAGATGTCATGATATGAATAGCCACATAGGCTAACACAGTTCAGCCATAACAAGAAACAGAGCTAGGTTCCCTTTTTTGTTATGAATGTAATAACTGACTCCCTTTCAGCTCAAGACGCACTCTGAAGTCACTTGCTGTATCTCGCGATGACAGTGTCAACGACGGATACATATTTTGTTTACAATATTATGATCTCAAGTCAGAAGGTATTATAGGTATTATAGTGCCTAATCTAAAAATTATCCCTCAACAAACTTATCTTTTCATCAATTCATATTATTCCGCTTCAGCTTATGCCTCACGCCGCTCTCTCCAAGTCACTCGCTGTCACGTCACTGTCGCACTGTCTCGCGCGCGATGACAGCCCGCGACTGAATTGTTCCGCCGCTCCTTGCCTCGTCTTCGTTTATTTCCGTCCCGTTTATTATTGATTGCACATAAACGTCGATCCGGGTGACACTGCCTGTATTGACGGACTGCTAAGTCAAGTTTATAACTGGATTTCTCTATTACGTGACTTTGGCTTAATTTACTTTGACTTTGTCTGTTAATAAAGAGCTATTAATAAAGTGCTAAAATTTTACTAAAAATCTATTTCTTTTCTTTCTACTACTTACTTTTCTTTCATATTATCATAACCAACCAATCAACCAACCATCCGTAACTTTGCCCGCGTGGATTTTTTTTTTAATATTCTTATGTGGCTGGTCTCTGAAGACTAAAGCCTTGCTTTCCAAACAGACAAAGTTGACATTTAAATAAATGAATTTGAAAGTCTTTTTTCTCAATGTATTCGCACAGCTCAAGTCGCAGTTATGGCGCTACTGCAGTTGAGGCTCCACTGTCGTAGTGTACTAGTCGCGGCGTGTCACGCTGCATGCCGCTGACAACTTGTCACGTCACTCGCAAACCGCAGTGTTTGCTAACTGCTTGCAAACTAATATAGATTTCAAATTTACTATTCAAATTATTTACTTAATGTTTTGACGTACCTACTTTTGTAGTTGACATTGCTCCTAAATTTTGAGGAAAAATTATTAAAACAATAAATTATGATTTTATTGCTGGTTTGTTACCTAGTTTTACACCTATTCCAAAAAGGTGTTAGAGATTTAATTTTCTAAGTCTTTCTAGAAAAATAGGTGTAAGGAGTTTTTCAAAATTGGTCCCACGCGTATTATGAGCCGAGTTTTTTTTATTTTTATTCTATACAAGTTAGTCTTGACTACAATCTCACTTGATGGTAAGTTATGATGCAATCTAAGATAGAAGTGGGCTGACTTGTAAGGAGTAGGATGAAAATCCACACCCCTTAAAAACACAGGAGTGCAAGTAAATCAACACAACATTATCGTGGCAGTACAGTGCAGCGCATGCGGCGGACAGCCCGTCACGTCAGCCGCAACGAACTCGTGACATTCTGCGAACTACTTTCCCCAATATTTCTATGTCAGCTCTTTTAAACTTTTAACATTTCTACGTGACATTGATGAATTAAAATTACGCTGTATATATTTTTTACTTATATCTGTTTAATATGTTTACCATGAATGTATGTATTGGATAGAAGCAGGCGTTACTTTGCGGAAGTTCATCATGATTATATAATGATTTATTTATTTTGCTATCATCCGCGAAAAGTCGACGAACCCATGCGACAACATCACCCAGGTCCGACAAAATACTCTCTACGTACGTTTCACCCCGAAACCGGAGCATCCTCAGGAGATGTTGACTCTACAACGTGCGTTGTCGCATGGGTTCGTCGACTTTTCGCGGATGATAGCAAAATAAATAAATCATTATATAATCATGAATGTATGTTTTTTGCATGTCTTCATCTTTAGACGTATTTCTACTTGTAAGCCGATAGATCCGTCTCAGTTGTAGATTTGTTATGGGGCATATTTTCATTGGTATTCTCTCTGTTTTTTACGCAGGCAGGCACTGACGTGTGTAGACGGCCTGTGAGTACACGCAGGCACTGACGTGTATAGACGGCCTGTAAGTACAGGCAAGCACTGACGTGTGTAGACGGCCTGTAAGTACAGGCAAGCACTGACGTGTGTAGACAGCCTGTAAGTACAGGCAAGCACTGACGTGTGTAGACAGCCTGTAAGTACAGGCAGGCACATGTGGCGCGTGACAGGCTGCGACAGTGCGGGGAGCGGCAATGAGCTCTAATCAATACGCTGGAAGGTGGCGAAAAATAACGAATGTTGTATTACCGATGCTCGTGTGTTTCCGTGTGCAGCTGCGGGTACCGTCCGCATAGAAAATATTCCCTATTTAAATATTTTTTGCATGAAAATTTTCATGTTTCAATTTTCATTTACACGTGACACGTTGTGTGCTTAACTTAAACTGCTATCCGAACAAACCAAACGTAGTAGATTGACTACAAAAAAAAACTAATTAGCTTTCGTTAAATAGACGAATTGGATTTGATTTTTTTTTTACAAAATAATGCAGAAACTTTAGAAACTCAAATAAAAAATTGCAGTAATGATGGAGATTCATCTAAGTCTCAGTACCGACGAGCGACGAGTGCCTTATATCGCAAGTCGTTCCCGCTAACCAATCGCTACCCCTCTCTAAACCCCTACTCTTTACGAAACAGGTCGCGCCACCTAGCGACAGCGCGAGCCAACACGAGACAGTCGAGTGACGTCACATTGTTCTCAGACTACTTATTTCCTACACTATATTTTGAATTAATAATTAATAACAATCCTGAATGCAACTTCAAGTTACTTTTACGCACAAATGTATAACATGGCAAGTGAAATAATAATAATATTGTATGAGTTGTTTTGTCAACCCTCCAGCAGCGTATGCAGCGGTGCTCGTAATCGACGGCCGGCCGGGGACGTATTGGGCCGTCGTTGAGACGCCGCTGGCTCTCTGTGTTTTTAAAGCTTTCTTTTACCCCCCTCACCCCCCACCCACCGACAATCGATGGACGTCACGTTAGTGCAACGCCCGATCAAGTGCATACGTGAGGACTTCTTTGATATGTCTTTCTGTGGGTCGGAACGACCGGGCGTGTTGTGGGGGGTTACTTGTTAATTTCTTTTCGTTCCCCCGAATGAAATCTCGGACCATGTCAAAGGAAATACTTGCAACTCGTACGAAACAAGTATTTGTTAATAGAAAACACTTTCTATTCCCGTTTTTCAAGTAATTAATTAGCTCGCCTGTGTCATAACACAAATACTGACGTGTTTTATTTATTTACTCGCTGTAAGTACTAGCATCGTCAAAAAAAAGTAGCGTATATGCTTTTCCAAATTTCTCCGTGCCGAATTGCATCCTCATCCATACAGCCTTTTTAACGTGAGTGTAACTAACATTCATATTCTATTCAAACTTCGACATCAATAATAATTCAATTAGTTGGACTTATTATTGTAAAATAGTATTGTGTCCATGGATCAGAGCGACCGCCCGGAGTATGGTGGGAGGGTTATTTACTCGTCAATGTGTTTTTATTTCAAATGAAATCTTGTAACATAACAAAGTACATTCTTATGAAGAAACGTAGATAATTGTAAATAATAAACTTTTAAGTTTATTTTTGTCATATTTTCCAAAGCTTTGTTTCGTTCTACGTACTGATTTATCATTTTCGTGATTATGATATAGTTTTATAAAACTTTTGTATACCTTTTAAATGAAACATTATGTACAGGATGAATTGACGTTTCTGAAGTCGACTAAAATCGAAGTTAATGGAATATATGTCACCTTAAAAATCGTAAATACCTTTAGATTATAATCTATTTGCGAGATTGTGAACCGCAATATATTGTTTATTTTGTTTGTTATAACGTGTAATTATTCGGTATATTGTAAGATTTGTACGTTCACAAATTATACAAAAGTATAAAAATACCTAACCTACCCAAATCTAACCTAACCATGGCTTTCTGAGCCATTCAAGTTCTGGTTTTTAGGAGTATGTAATTATGTATGGAGTTAACAATCTATCGACAGTTCATCATCTCGCGAGATAGATTATCTGTTTCTTAGATTCTAGAAATCAGAGAAAACATAGTTTTATTTTATAAAATGTCCATTCTGAAAATACTAAGAACAAAACTGCATGATAGAAATCTTTCTTCCTTTGAAGCATGTTCGTGACAAGTGTGACGTCACTCGCAGTCCGCGCCCGGTGACGCAACTGTTGCAACTACTCGTAATGTTGTGAAGTTGAAACTTCTATTCAGATTTTTTTTAATTAGTCTGGTTGTCTGATTGTTCTCTTTTCTACAACAAGATGAGATGAGATCACGCCCATTTGGTCGTATAAATGGGAATAAGTTTGTGTCTTGAATATATTAAATATTTAATTTATAGTATTTTGATGTCTTCTAATTTCATTTTAGTAATATATTATTATTCTAAAAGAGATTAGGAAGGGTGTTTCTCCCATTGTGGAGCATATATTATTTTTTTAATTGATTCAAGGAAAATGTTTTTGAATTCCAAAAGTAGAAAAAGACGTTAAAAGTAAAATTATTCATATTATTGCAAAAGTGAAGTTCAGTTACAACAAACACCTGCGACATGGGTCGTCAAAATTTTACAAATAAAACGATGAAGCATTTTTAGGAAGGACACTTTAGTTATCAAGACTATATTAGGTATAGGTTATGTTGTTGACGTGAGAAATAAACGCTATAAGCGTATAACTTAGTTTTTGTTCGAATAATTAATCTTTCCTTAAAAAAAGGAAAGGAATATTTTTTGCTGAAAAACATTGTTTGGTGATAAACCAATAATTGCATTTCAAAAGTTCATTTTATCCCAATCTTACTAAATCGCTGTAAATAACACGTACTAACTCAATATTAAAGAACCAAGTTCGGCTAGTTAGCGGGGACTAAAGAACTGGATTTCGCAAATCGCTCGAACGCGAACTGTCGCTGAGCGCGGCGCAAATCAACACAGTTGTAACGTCAAGTTAATTAAAACAGCGAAAAGTTGGAGATTTAAACGCGGCGCCGGTGGATACACTGATAGAAGCCAGCGGAAAGCGGTTTGATAGCCAAAATAAGAGTAAGGTATCGCGGATTTATGTTTAAGCTTTTGAATTACAAGGTTGTAGGGGATAATCTCTGTATACACCGAATTGAGTTTGAAAATTATTTTAACAGAAAACCACATTATTTGTGAGTGTCATACATAGGGTTCATTTTATCCCCGATTTCTCATGGGAACAAGAACTAAGTGCCGCAGCATGTCTGATAGTAACGTGCATATAACTAAACTTAACGCCATATAGAAATAGACGCATGCGCTGGCGTAGGAGTACCTACGTAGAGGTAACTACTATAGTTACCTCTACGTAATTACAATCTTGTACAAAAATTTTGGTCTTTAGCATTATATAGATAGTACTACTTCTCATGAATGTGGTAAGTATGACAAAAAAAAATTCCAATTTGACTGATAGTTCTTGAGATTGCTTTTAAACATACAAACAAACATCCGCTTCTTTACATTAGTATAAATAACTATGTACTTACATACAAGAGCATAGCAATACCCGCTAATCCCTCAGCTTATGCACACGCGCAAACCAACGCGCCGAGCTGTCGTAACGAAAGAACAGTTCGAAAATATGAAAACAAACTACTTACAAACTGTGAATGGAAAAATAAGTTCCATTCCCTGTGTCAATACAGGACGAAAAGTTATTAACTAATGAACGGTTTAATTGCAAACATTTCTACTGAACCGAAGTTACATTGAATAAGAAATGGTTGAATAGGTATGTACCTATGTATAACTAGAAGTCATAAGGGAATCAGAGATTTGTACTTTGCCCATAGAACTTAAAAATGTGTAGATATATCTGACACGATTTTTTTTTTCATAATCATAGACAATAAATAGGTTTTGGTCGTTGTCAGTCTAGGAACTTTATGGGCCCGACGCAAGTTGGAGGACTTTTACCAATTAGATGAATTGGGAATGTCTACACTTATACGCTAATCCAGTATTGTACAGCGGATCAATTCGGCTCCAAGTTTAATTTGAAAACTTTCCGCCAGTAATTTCGGGTGACGTGTAAAGGTTGGTTCACACTATGCGGTGCATGGTCCAGACTACTACACGCTACGATTAAACAAAACAAGTTCGTACTGATGTAGTTAATTATTTGACATAATATTCATCGGCATTCAATTACAACTTGACTTATTTTATTTAAGTATTTTTTTTTAAAGATAAAGATTAAGGAACCTAAGCTAACATATCATAATAACTGTACAAATCATGCACGTGGAATGGTGGCAAGAATTCTCGCTGCATAGTGCATTTCCGCGTTGGACAGCTAGGCTGATCCTTTGCGCCAAAAATGCGCCAGTCCATCTGTCACCAGTCGAGGCAACTAGTGAAATATTTTTTTAATCTTTAATGTTTTAATTATACTCGTAAGTAATGAAGTATTTCGCCTTTTATCTTAGACTAATAGATAGATCTTTTATTTATGGTAAATATATCATTAAGCCAATCACTTGAACAAGGAAGTCCAAAATTCATTTATTTCGAGTAGGCTTAGTTTTCAAGTTTTCGTCAAGTACCTACTAAATTGTTTTGAAAATAAAAAGCCAATCATATTCTATTGTCTAGGCTTCGTCTGACTAGTGTGTGGACACCCTTAGCATTCGTTCCCCCTTGACCGTCTGTGCCGGTCATAATGAGCTGCATTTCCGCGTGCCCGGTTCTTTGTCGTTTTTCCCGGTAACTTCGCCGTCGTGTTAACTTTCCAAATGTTTTCTTGCACGTCATGGTTTATAGTGCTGTTATTTGTTCAATGCGCAATCCAAAACCGCATAATTTTATTAAAATGGACTAATGCTGATAATTTACTTTAAACACGACATCTAATGACGCAAAAGCTGAAATTTAAAAAAAAAATCATTGTTCAATAATCTGAGGTTAAGTCTATATACCTGCTGTTATAACCAGTGGCATGAACTTCATAGATGCAAACTGAATTCTGTTTTGTTTAATCTGTACGCATAATGCCTACCTTAGTTGAAATCTTGTGCACACACACCACTGGGCCTGTAGCTATGTGGCGCGTCGATTCTCTTTCTACAAACGATAACTCTTTGAAAACTAACTAAATGTATGGGAATGACAGATCTGGTTGACAACTTGATCACGTGACCTGTCATTCCCAATTTTTTTTTTAATTACATAATAAAAATTTTAATAAAAAAATACAACCGACTTCAAAACCTAAAAACGTACTTACTAAACTAAAAAGCGAAAAATAACATCATAACATGTTCTACCTGCTGATCAGTATGAAGGCGGTGCTAAGCCGGTGATGTATTAATTCAAGCCATGTGTGAGCAATGTGATGTGGTCCTGTCAAAAATGGCTTAAATTAAGACAACACCGGCTAAGCACCGCCTTCATACTGATCAGCAGGTAGAACATGTTATGATGTTATTTTTCGCTTTTTAGTTTAGTAAGTACGTTTTTAGGTTTTGAAGTCGGTTGTATTTTTTTATTAAAATTTTTATTATTTTTCCACTTTTAGTGTAAAATTTCATCTCAAACGAATACATCAGACCCCTAATGACAGTCACAACCCATCTTGGTACAAAATTCTCAGCAATAGAAATTAATCAAGCCCAAACACAAGGTAGCTACCGTAAACCGTTAAGGGGTTCCCTTAATTGACTTTGGTCTGCATCATCAGACCCCTAATAACAGACACAACTCATCTAGGTAGAAAGTTCTCAGCAATACGATTTAATCAAGGCCAAACACAAGGTAGTTACTGTAAACTGTTAAGGAGTTTCCATAATTGTCCTTGGTCTTCATCACCAAACCCTTAAATGACAGTCACAACCTATCTATGTGGAAAGTTCTCATTAATACAAATTAATCAAGCCCAAACACAAGGTAACTGCTGTAAATCGCCGAGGAGTTCCCTCGTCTGTTTTATGGCTCCATCATCAGATCGATTTCAAACCTTCATGAAATTGTAGTGCTTAAAAGTACTAAATGGAAAAGTTTACGAACACACTAGACACCCATATAATTTTCGAAAGTTTCCCTCAATTTCTCCAGGATTCCATCATCAGATCTTGACATGATGGCAATGGGACCAAATGGGGACTATACCGTTTCAAACAAAAAAAGAATTTTTGAAATCGGTCCAGGCGTCTTTGAGTAATCGGTGTACATACATAAAAAAAAAAAAAAAAAATACCGACCGAATTGAGAACCTCCTCCTTTTTGAAGTCGGTTAAAAAGTAAACGTTAGCGTTCGTAGAAAGACAAGTTATTAGTTAGGTATATAATATTGTAGTTGTACCTGATTCACTCACCTTATAATCCACTTTAGCACAGGTTAAATGAATATAAGTTTAATGTACATTTAATACTTATAATATATCTGCTGGGTCGAAAAGGCCAGGAAGATTTTCTTTTATATATGTATTATGCAAATAATGTCAGTAGTTAATCACTGTAATACCATTGAATTAATTAAAAATAAAATGAAGTATACCAATTAAGAACTCGGCATTATTAGCCAAACTTTTACAATTTATAAGGCAGTTTTA
Organism: Bicyclus anynana; assembly: GCF_947172395.1. NCBI lineage: Eukaryota > Metazoa > Arthropoda > Insecta > Lepidoptera > Nymphalidae > Bicyclus > Bicyclus anynana. The sequence goes on along the minus strand of NC_069087.1, from coordinate 18,276,497 downwards.
TTTAGCTCATCAAAAGTCTACCTGCTTCAAAAATAGTAATTGGTCAGTAACAGACATACCCGAAGACTCACTTAGCGAGACGAGTGAAAACAACGTTTCGTGGTATTTCTCGACGAAGTTTTGCTAAATTTTTAACTCTTTCCAACGTGACATATGAGACATATTGCTAAGCAGCCGTCCGGTACGTTTCGCCTCCTTTTTCCCATTCCAAAGGTATTTTCAGGGGCTATTTTTGAACTGCCACAGTATTTTCCAAAACAGTGTTTTCGAGTTCGATGTTTTTAGTACAAAATATATTTTAACTTTTGAATAAGTATATAGAAAGTACTCCTTGGTTATCACTTCAATAAATTGAATCAAAATATTTTCAAGGTACCTACATTTCTTTCCATTTTGAAGTCTCACTTTTAATAGATGTTTGAATTTGTTAACGTATAAAAATCTTTAGGCAAAATTAGTTACTATTTTCCTACATCAAAATATCAAAATGTACCCATGATATTTTTACATTATAACCATTTTGAAATTCCGCACGTAAAGCATAAACATACACAATTTCATACGTAACCTCTCTGAAATCTTCACATAAACACAACAAACATAATACTTACATTACGCCATAAAAGCCGTCCCAGGTAAAGGCGCGTTATTGGCCCAGCAGACAGCAGCTGCGACCTCTCCCACAAATCGAATTCCGTATGAATATACCCTTTAATTAAAAGCTATAAAAAACCTCGTTGACCCTACCAAAACCACCCCCGCAAAATAAGTAACTTCCCAAAGACATAACCCGAAATTGGATTACAGAGCGAACGGGTCTCACCGTCACTCCCTCATAAATATTTTAAAAACTCAGCCCGGCAAAACTATCCGTATCACCGACCGCTTAACCCTGTGTCTGTTCGGGCGGGCACTTTCGACCCCGGCGATATTAGACGGGCAGGTACTACCGATATTCGTTGAATCCTATCACGGTACTGCAAAGAAATCAAATTAGATATACAATAAGCTTGGATGTGGCCCGATTTACATATGTATTCGTGCTATTTGGCCGGTTGATACGGGATTGCGGCGGGTAACAATATTGCCTGCGTTTACAGCGAGTGTCTTGACTTGTTTAAAGACTTGACGTGGACCGCGATTGCCTTTTTTGCGGGCTTGTTATTGGACGCGCGTGCGATGTGACTGATAAGCCGGAGTATATTAAATTTAAATAGCATTGTTTATTCAGTTATACTATGTACGAGTTCAGTTAAGTAAATAATGGAGCATTCATGCCACATTTTCAATTGAGTTAAGTAAATAATTTGAATTTGTATTTCTCTTACAAAAATGCATGCCTATTTCCAAAGCTTTAGAGAAAATCTGTTTTGTATAATTAGCTGATAACTGGCAATTTTTTTCTAGAAGTTCTAGAAAGAAATGACTTTTGTTTATGTAGGCAAATTCAAACTTACAAATAGCATTAAGACAGTTTATTCAATGATAAGTAGAAAAATATGCGCAATGAAGAAACCAATGTTTTCTGAAAGTCATCACATCATTAAAAATAAGTAAACATAAAATCACAAAAAGGTCGGCTAACAGTAACATAGAAGCAATAACGAACGAACCTTTAAAATGTACCTTCCTAAATGGGTACCCATATTACATGTATCGGCCACGCAAATCCAGCACGCGTTAAATAAACCATAACTGCGATGTCCGTAACTGGCCTCAATAAAAAGTTGGCACTCAATAAAATAAAATTCGATCGTGGGCCTGGGAGGCGTTGTAACTCCCACTCGATGGTGAGGGTTAAATAAATATATACTTTTTTGTTAATACATACATTACATTACATAGAATAAAGAGTGATATACGGTATATATCACTCTTTATTCCTGTAGGGAAAGACCACGTCCTTCTACGTGCTACGAATCTTGCATATTTTCCTTTTTTTTCCATTTGCAACAATCGTTTCATACAAGTTCATCGGTTTAGTGTACCTTGACCTGGTCATTTTTTTGGTCATTTATTTTACTGATACTTGTATAAAGATTCTTAAAAAATAATATACAAATCATGCCCACGTGTATGGTGGCAAGAATACTGGCGTATCTCCACGCTGGAGAGCCAGGTTGATCCTTTGCGCAATAAATGAGCCAGTCGCATATCAAGGCAACTAGCCGCGGTGAAATGATTTGGAGAATTGGAAAAAAGAAAGAAATGATAAGTAATGGTATAAAAAAAATATATATTATTCTTGTAAAATGTTTGTGATATAAAGCAAAAACTAGACGTAGATAGTTGAAATTCAAACGCCTGTCAGTTGTGGTAGCTGAGGTCCCGCACGCACTCGCACGTCTGCCCTCTGAGGACGCCCCTAGCACGAGCACTCACACGAGAACTTCGACTGAAACGTACACCTAGCACGAAATCGCATTCGGTTAATACATTGAAACACTGAAAATGTGGCTAAGATGATTTTAATGATCACTGATTTAAGAAAGGGTTTTGTTAAATCAGTTTTCATTTTAGACAACTGTCTAAAAGTTATTTAAAACACCATTCCTCGAGATCATGAGAATTTGTATATTATAGTAGGATCGACGTAAAATCGTAGCTAACCAAGTATTACTAACTAAACTCACAGATTACTTAACACTACAATTTAGTACTTAGTTCGATTGTCATTTTCTGCCAATAATGATTTATTTTACACTAGATACTTGTATATTCTTACAATGTTGAGTGACAACTTGTGCAACGTTCTTAACGATATAATGGCTCGATAGAGACTGCTCAAAATATTTAATAATATTTTTTACTTTGCTTCACATTCTGTAGCAACAAATCCGAATCTCTGTCATCTAACTTCTGAGGTAGTTTCGATATTCGAAAACTGTCGAAATTTTCGAGGCGTGAAGCCTCGCACTAAAGGCAAAGGACACTATCTTTCGCTGCGACATTCCGGGCCGATATTAAATCCACTTCATTGTACAAAGAATTCCAATGGACTGTCGGGGCCGCCGGTACGCGAAACAAAGGACACTTCATCCGCTATTTCTGCGGTCACCTACGGTACGTTTGACTTGCGGCGGTGTTAACGTTTCTCTACCAAATATTATGCAGTTTAAATTTTCAATAAACCATGGTATTGTACATTTTTATAAAAGTACTAGCGAACCCGGTCAAGCTTCGCTTTGACTTTTGTGCACTTCTTGCCTACAACAATACTCCCACTCTACTCCTACCCTACTCCAACCCTGCCTCCAACCAGCCAGACCTAGACCAATTACCTCAATTCCCAGTCTGAGATCGAATCCAGGACTTCCGTCTTGTGAACCCACCGCACATACTACTGCGCCACGGAACCTGTCATTAGATTCATTTTTATAATTTTATAGTTAATAAGAAAATGTATTTACCAGGCAACGCGTCCCACTTTATACATCATTGCTTTCCATCGTTGTGCTTCAGCTTCAGCAAAAAAAAAAAGAGTTTCCTTTTATATTTATTTTAGTTTTCTTTTGTTACAGGTAATAGAACAACACGCTTAAAACAGATATTGCAAGCTTCGTGAGAAATGAGAAGTTGTGTAAGCATACACGGTTCCGGCGCTGATGTCTTAAAGGCAGTCATTGTCATTTGGTAATGGCGCTCTTAATGACATTTATGTAAGGCGCTGACAATTTTAATTCAGGTGTTAGCCGCGGGACTTCTTATGTGGCGCGGAGTCTGATGGTTTTACTTGTTCAAACGTAGGACTCGAACTGTGATTTGTGATCAAACATGTTCTAATATATTTGTTGCAGCCACCCTGTTAAATTAGCTAGCTAACTAAAGTCCTAGGCCGTTCTTTTTCCTTACTTCGGCATCCAATGAAATATCTTTTCCGATTTATATCTGTAAATGTAACAATATTTCTATGGTGTATGGTAAAAACATCGAAGGATAAAAAGCAATTCAATAATATTTTTTTAATTAAGCAGCCGTCACTTGTGTGAGCCCTCGCACCGCCTTATCCCGGCCGGGATTGCCAATCATCCCGGGATCACGGGCGCTCCCCATCCCGATAATAAGTGCATTTTTGTGAATACCCGCGCGTCTCTGCGGTTCAAATTATGAATGATATGATTTCAATAGACGAAAATGGATATTTTACAATCTTTATTAACCAGTCGAAGCCTGCAACTTAGCGGACTCAAGTCCGCGTGAATTTCAGATTTTTAATACCCAAGGAAGCCTCAATAGTTCAATAGTAAGAGCGGTTGGACTCATCACCTAGGGATGGTGGTTCGATCTTTGCCCCGTTGGTCTATTGTCGTACCCACTCCTAGCACAATCTTTAGTTGGAGGAAATGGGAATATTGGTCATATTATGAAAGATATGACAAATATTCTTTTTTTTAAAAAAAAAAAAGGACGCCTTCCATTTATATGGTTCGACGATAATAAGAAGGTAGTGGGAAGTGGCTGGATGAAGAAGGAGGAGGATCGTGTGTGGTGGCGCGCTCACGGAAAGGCCTATGCCCAGCAATGTACGGATACAAGCTGATGATGAATGTGACTACCCAACAGGAGTACTGAGTTTTAGAAAATCCTTTCGTAGCGGACGCCTACGTCATATTAAATCTCAGCGTGCCAAGTTTAAATGCAATCCTTTCAGTTGTTTTAGCTGTATGTGGATACTCTTATAGCCATCAGTAACGGTTGCATCATAATAGAAGATGCTATTTTGTTTGACTGCGAATGAACTCAAAAACTATAGTACCATTTAGGATACGTCTTTTGTTATTTTTAAAGTATATTTTTGACTTTATTTATACATATAATTTTTACATTAATTTTATACATTAATATATTTTAGCGTATATATTTTCAGCATCTGCAAAGTTATAAATGTTCTAAACAACCCAATATTTTATATTATTCAAGTATATGCAGTCTCATCTAGGACATATATCTTTAAATCTGTATTAGTTAAGATAAATACATTCAGTTGCCGTCTCAATGCCGCACTACGTTCATCCCCTGCGACCGTTACTCACGTCCAGCGTCCAACGTCCGGCATCCAGCGTCCAGAGTCTAGCGTCCGGCGTCCATCGTCCTGCGTCCACACGTTAAGGGGGACGTCGCCGTCTCTTCATCCCGTCTTCATACAGATCAATGGGGCCCACCTGCACTTTTAATTCTCGAGACAGACGGTCTGTTGAGTAGCGACGTTGTTTTTACAAAATCTGCTATTGATTTATCAATCTGAAGACATGCTATTGTGTAGTTTAAATCTTTAATGTTTTTTAGAATTTAAACTATCGTGAGTGTTATTCATATTAATTGATTATGAAACACGGCTAAAACTCACATGATATTAGGTCGGAGTATGCCCGACTTGTTTCGAACCCATACGGGGCCCTTAGTCATGAGCTTTGAGAGTTTGGATCGTGCCGCGATGCAAGAACCATCTTGCATCGCGGCACGATCCAAACTGAACTGAATCTTTAATATTAGTCTTTTTTAAAACATGACTTGTTTTTTTTTAATTTAATAAATTATAGAAGACTAAATGTGAGCCGGGATAGAAAGTTGCCTTTGTTGATTCGAGATTATAGTAAAGTAAACATCCACCCATATGCATCCATTCAAAGTTATATTTGTTAGATTAAACCTTCTTAGAGGGTTTTCTTCAATAGTACCTAGAGTTTTAGAGAAAAACAAAAATAGTAATTTTACATGCAAGCGAAATCGCGGACAAAATGTAATAATTAGCACAGATTAAAAATACCTTAGGTCTAGTGTGTCATTGCATATTCTGAGTGCAAACTACTAGATGAGACATAATACACACACACACACAAGCGCAGCAACACTAAAGCAGATAGAACTATAATTCCTGAATCGGGCGACTGGTCACAAATTAGTGAAGCACTCGTTCCTACTCGACCCGTCTCCACGTCCGGTCCGGCTGGGGTGACCACGCCGCTGTTTGCGGAGCGACTGTGCGGACATGTTCCAACATGTTCCGACATGAAAACTAGACCGCAGATTAAATATAATGTAAATTCTATGGTAAAAGTATCATCCTCAGCCGAATTTCATGCCTAAGTTTAAACAAGTAAGCATACATAGAAGCCTTTATGATTTCGCGAAGTATTTTATATGTCGGAATGTAAATCTAATCTAAATAATTAAATAGGTATTACTTATAATTCCAGAAGTTATAGTAAAAAACAACCCTTTCTGCTTTGAGTATCTTTGACTGTGATGTCAGCAAAAAAATTAACAAAAATCTTTTTTTTTTGTAATATTCATTAAAATGTAATGAATTCTAAGTAAGTACAATGTAATTAGTCGAAATTAATAATAAACGATATATCTCACTAATATCAAAAGTGAAAGTGTGTACTTTTTATACGTGTATGTCTGTTACTTTTTCACGGCTCAACTACTGAACTGTTGGGATGAATATAGATTAAACCCTGTATTATATACATTCTACTTCTATTCTAAATATTCCATGGTTCCTGTAGTGTTTGTGAAAACAAAATTAAAGTCTGTTGTTAGTACAGAGCCACAGCTGGACATAGGCTTCTTGCATGGCCCTCTAAGCACATCGGTCTCGAACCGCCACCATCCAGCCGCTCCCTGCAATCCATTTGATATCCTCGGTCCACCTAGTGGGGGATGTTAGTAATTAAAAACCATTATTATCTTTCCAAATTATCGTGACATCATCTATGATGATATTAGGTGAATTCGTAGACAAGCATTATAATTACTTTTAAAAATATTTAAATGAAAAAATATTTTTATTGTAAGACTGTCCTAGTTAAACAGACAGTGTGCCCACCACGCTTGGACACGTCCCGACCGGACCTCGCCCGTCTTGCAGCGTTTGACTGAGCGAAATCACTCAAAAGTTTTAATGCCGCTTCCGTGGGGACTCCCCCGCCCCCCGTCCCCCGCGCCGCACCCGCCGCGCTACGTGTGAACTCCTACGTGTGCCGTATTGAAGATGCTCTCGTTTTGTTGCCGTTCGGATTGACTGCGATGTTATTCGTAATTGCGACTTATGTGCAATTATCGAAAATAGATTGTATTGTTTAATCAATTTGTTGAAAGTTTTTTTTTTAACGTTTGCTCTTGATTTTCTACGCTGTTTTTGAAATATGTTTTGGTAACGTCTTGCTTTTTTTTATTTGAACAATTATTACAATTTGGTAACTTTGGTTAGTTAAAATATTCATTTTTCTTAAAAGAATATTTGCCATATCTTTAACATTCACTTCCAGGCTCCAAGAGAGAGTGAGTGAGTCCAGGAGGCGTTTGTACTGCAATAGTGCAGCGGGGGTAGTATTTTAAAATAAATTCTAACAATTATTTCCATTGTAAGGTTCGTTTTTTTACAAAACGATCATTAATTCTATAGTCATTCACATCCGCTCGAAAAATCATATATTACAAACATTTTTAGATTAAGCCGAATATTTTTTTTCATTAATTTTCAAGTAGTCAAAATTTACTAAAAAAAAAAAAAAATCAAAAATCATTTATTTCAAGTAGGCTCAGTTTACAAGCACCTTTGACACGTCAGTTGACTATTTGTAAAGATTCTACCACCGGTTCGGAAGGCAGGTTTTGCTGAGAAGATACCGGCAAGAAACTCAACAGTTGCTCTTTTGAAAAAGTCATACAGTATTATAACTTACAATTGATAACAATTACCTACTGTTTACATTTCTTATAGTTTTACTTCCTGTGTGAAGGTGGAAGCTGATCCAACGGCCTCCAAGCATCTTTATCATTAAGGAATTCATCAATGTTTAACTAAAAAACCAAAACCAAATTTTAAAGTATTTTTTTTATACAATGCGTTACGTTGATACAGCGCGGTTAGGGCGCGACATTCAATCAAGTTTTCAGTGCGCGACGTCCGCGGCTAATTAAACCGCCATCACCGCGATGTATAAATTGCCTTCACAACATTTGCATTGACTGATCGAAATTTCAATGAATCGCTAAGGGTCAACGCAGATACTGCCAAAGAAATTAATTTTTGAGTTATGTATTTATGCATTGAAAAGCGTAGTGTTGGTTAATCCTTTACTGAAGATACAACGTCAGTGAGAATGCCGAAACCAGTATGTGTAGTGTAGCAACTATTCAGGAGGGAAAATAAATAATTTGTATTATTATACACATACTGAGCAAAAATATTTTTAAAAAGAGACATCTTATTTCCTCAATTTATGTACAGACACTCAGTTTCTATCTTCTCTTTGATTATATCAACCTTATTACATATTTGTGAAAAATAAATCTTTTTTAAAGAAAAAAATTCAATGGAATGCTGTACACAGAGTCGAAAAAATGTGGTGATTTTTTGACAATTGTTTAGAAACCTGACATTAGGGTAGGAACAAGACGTCCCGTGACGTCATAGAGATAACGTCAAAAGGGTTGGATCCCGTATAAAAAAACGCCCCTTATCAGCAGCCCTCGAATATAGCCCCCGTGATAAAAGTGATGGGAAAAATGTTGTCCGAAATTGAGTCAACGTAGAATCAACCTGAATTTTCTTTGTAGATAAAACATCTTTAGGTGTAGCTTGTTTTTTATTTCATTAAATATATTATGATATCCTGGCAAAGAATCCTTGATTTTGTTCGGGTACATTTTGGAATTATGGTCTATATTTTAATTCAAAAATTGTAAAAATCACAATTCAAAATACATTTACTCGTATCTGTTTGTCTATTCACATCAAAGTCTGAAATTAGTAAATTGGCAGACTAATCTTAGCTTGAAACTACACATGGGATAAATGTTATTGAATTTAGGAACAAAGTTAAACGTAGTCATTGTCAAATCCAATAAATATGATATGAAACTTGTCTATTTAGACTAATAAAAAACTAAACAATGTTACACCACATTAAAACTATTTAAGTGGCATGTCGTACTGCCAACCCTTCACTGCCCACGTCAAAGTTTTATAAAACTCGGATTCGATTCTAGACATTCTTTTGGGAAATCAAAGGTTACTCGAAATGCCACTTAACGTACCGCTGACCGGAGCGAGTCGATAAATCTACAACTCTGTCGTTTTTATTGCTGTTTTCTTTTTATGCTTATCATAATTTTCGTTATGATAGACGTAAATCGGTTATGGGCTGATTTAAATTCTCCTTAGACGGTGACAGTGTTGAATTTATTGAGTATTTTGTTGTGCATCTGCTTAATATGAAATATTAAGTTAATGCCATGTTAAGAATTTTTTATAGAAAAATATTTATTATATTCCTGATGCTTTATTTTCACGTTGGTATCCACAGAATGTAAATTTTTAGGGTTCCGAATGCAACAAGTACAAAAACAGAACCCTCGTTCTCCTTCGTTTGCGACACTCACTTGCCCCTCTGTCCGTTTGTCCCAGGCAATTTTCTCCGAATCTTATAGATTTTTTTTTTTCAATATGACCTAAGTACTTGATTTTGAGTGAAAAATAAAGGTGCTATATCTGCTAAGATATAGAAGATAGATATATGGTGTCGCGGACTTCTTTGTAGAACTTTTAAAGATACATATAGTCTCCGTACATAAATTTCAATTTTACACAATAGTTAAGGCAGCGCACGCGAATAAGTCTGTTTAAGAGGATTTTCAGTCCGACCTGTATGACAAAAACTGTGATAACTCGGCTAATATATATGATACCATTATAAAATATAGCCTATAGCACTCCCCGATAATGTACCATTCTACTGATGAAAGAATTTTTAAAATCGGACCAGTAGTTCCGAAGATTACCCCATTTAAAAAATGTGACAAACTTACAAACTTTACCTCAAATGTGACAAACTTACAAACTTTACCTAAATGCAAAGCTTTATTTTAAGTTCTTCAAGCTTCCTTCTGAGTCTCACACTTTTTAACCGTGGCGTTATTGTAACTGAATAAAATAGTACTTTATAAAAATAATTACCAACAGTTTTTAATATCTGACGGAAATATTTAAAACATTATTTCTACTAGCAGTCGTTCGAGACAGACGAAAAACTGCGTTTTTACAAATCTCGTGAGAGCCATGGATTTTTGGTTAAAAAGTAGCCTATATAGTATACCTCTATATAATAACCTCCTCTATATACTAGTAAAATTCAAATTGATCTAGCCAAAGATTAGCCCAGACAAACAAACAGACAGACAGAGAGAGAAAAATTGTTAAAAAAACTTCGACAAGTATATTTATATGTACTTATGTAATAAAAAAGTTGCTTCAAAATATATAAAAAGTTCCAAAAGTTACATTCCAATGCAATGCAAGTATTTGATATCCTGTAATGATTCAGCGCGAAGAGTCCGCAACAAATCAGGCTGCAGCTGCCAGTGACGGACAGACGGCTCCCTTTGACTCGTCTTAAATTATGTCCGGGACGTGATCGCCCGCGGGGGACGGGGGGGGGGGGCACACGCGGGACCTACCGACGTCTAACTTACCAATGCTATATGTATATAGAGATATCTATCATACTATTTGACTAACTATTTGTCGTGTAACTGTTTGCTACATTAACCTATTTGTTATCAACCTATATTCGGCTCACTGCTGAGCTCGAGTCTCCTCTCAGAATGAGAGGGGTTAGGCCAAATTGCCCACCAAGGTCCAATGCGGATTGGTAGAATGCACACACGCAGAGAATTAAGAAAATTCTCTGGTATGCAGGTTTCCTCACGATGTTTTCCTTCACCGTTTGAGACACGTGATATTTAATTTCTTAAAATACACACGACAGAAAAGTTGGAGGTGCATGCCCCGGACTGGATTCGAACCCACAACTTCCAAAATTGGAGACAGAGGTCATATCCACAGGGCTGTCACGGAGCCTATTACAATTTTAGTCCAGAAGTCCCCGTCTGTAACGGTACAAAACAACATTAGACCATTTCTTGTTGCCTACAACAATTATATGAAATGAGTCTTAGTAGAGACACCCTTAGAGTCGTTCCGCCCATCTCTTCTGCTTCCGCCTTCTGGCACCATCAGGCGATGTTTCTGTGAAAAAAATCCTAGAGCTGAGGTCCCAATAAGGAGCCAACGGCATTTACACAATCAGAAAAAACTTACAAAAAATTAACACGTAACAAGTCAATGCTCTACTCTTTGAACATTGAGTAAACATAGAAAGTTGTCAAACAAAAAGAAATATTGACTTCCGTTAAAACAACACGCTATCAATTTATTTGTATGTACACACAGATCATAAGTTGTCAGTAAGAGTCTGAGTAAACTCATTAAAAATGTACAACTTTTTACCAATTAACCAGTGGGTATACCGATCTGGTAGCCGAACTAGTGGCTAATGATCCGTCACCAAATGCTCTTAGAGAACACGTTATTTTATCTTGTATACGATTAACATGTATCATTTCGGTGCTGTCAAGTTTTTAAGAACGATTTGCATATATGAATATGTAACGCGACTGAGGAAATATTATATTGATGTATACATAAACGTAATTTAATATTATAAATGAAAACGTCACTACGTTTTCGCGTCTTAACAATTATAGTAATAATATTTTTGAATACAAGTTTTAGGGCAAAAAGGGCATATTGTACTACTTTTACATTTAGATAGGTAGGAACATTATATTTAAATGGTTGTTCATTATAAAATTGGTTGAGAAAATCGACGTTATCATTAACTCAAAGAAATATAATCTAAAATCTAAAAATAATAACAACATAATTTGCTCTAGTAACATTTAATCAAAAGCTTAAATTGTATTTAACCAAACTACTTCGTCAAAACCTCTTCAAATTAGTACAGATTATATTATCTTAGTAGTAAGTAAGTACGTTAACAAGAACTTTTTAAACTTCAATTGTTTGAAGTGACTCTACCGGTACCTATGTTTTCTGTGACTCTATTAACAGTTCGAAAGCCAGCATAAAACTGGGCAATAGCTTCATAAAATAATCATTATTAACTTATACTTCTGTAAAGATGATAACTGAGTCAAATGCCTTCAAGTACCTCTGTCATTACTTTATTCATACATTATTACCTACTTTATTCAGTACATTCTACTTGCTTCTTAAGTACAAAATTTTCAGTGCAATGACATCTGACTGAAATAGTTACTATTAGTTTGTAATATTGGGAATGAATGATGGAACGGAGACCTGCAGCGGGTAACTCGATCGGTATTCCTCACTGTCTCCGTGTAATTTACGATGGCTACATCAATATTTTTATTGACTCCATAATTCACGGGCGTCACATAACTCATCCGACCGTGTGAGACGCGGGAGATCGCTCGCAAGGCTTTTGGGTAAACACGCCTGTGATGCGGCTGTGACAGTTCGTTGCGAAAACATCTTACGTGTTTTGATATGAGATTCGTATAACGGTGCATCATATAGGAGGAAGGATGTGGAAATTTGACCTTCCACGCTCTACGGGGTAAGGCTTAGAATGATAATGTCTAAAATCTTTTACGATTACTATTAGTCAGTGGCGTGCACTCCATAAGTGCAAAAATACCCTGCCTACCCTGATGACTCATGTAATGTAGAAGGAATTTTCCTTTTTGTACAATTTGTACGTAAAATGCCTACCTTGGTTATAAACCCTGTGCACGCCACTGCTATCAGATGTTAGTACCTAATATGAAAATCGGGGCTGACGTCTTAACATTTTATCCGAGGCACAAGGGTATAACAGCACTAACTTCACCATACCGGGGTTAGTATTTGTACTGAAAAATTCTTATAAGAAAGAAAAGCTCAGTATCGCAGCTCAACCAGGACTCGATTTCAGGACATTGAGATCCGAAGCCACATAGACTAACCACTATTGAAAACCTAAAATTGCATCTGCACTTTCCATAGTTATACTACATACAATAATTATATTATTCTATTTCCAAAATTAACTGCTCTGCAGTTTCCCTGTTTGTTTAAACCACACAATAATCAACAAACATTGTTACAAAAATATTGAGAGACAAAATAAGATTTGTCGCAAGAACTCTAGTACTGCACACGAGTACATAATATTCTTGTCAACTTAATTCTGACCTATTTAAAGTGGGGGTTTATAAGATCCCCGTGTATAGAGACACTAGATAAGCTAGACTCCCAACTTCAGACTCCATTACCATAGTAAATGTGGCCGATTTATAACTCATTCGAATTCGCTGGCGCGGTTCAATTATTATAAATATGGCGGCGATGTGGGTCAGGCGAGTGCAAGGCGGGGGGGTCCGGGTGGGTCAGGGGAGGGTTAGGGTGGGTCTCACCCGTCAATCGATTGTCAAGGAGTGCAGTGGATCGGGCGGACGGTACACTCACGAAGAAGTTACTAAAGCTGGGATGCATTTACGTATAAAAGTACTATGTGTGTTTGTGGTGTGCATGCAGGGGGGACTGCCCGCTCTGTTCTGCTTTGTGTTGTTTTGTTTCTAATCTCTTTGTTTTTGAAGCTATTCGTTTTTAGTACATTATTGAATGGGGGTATTAATTATTTTTTGACGGACGCGCTGCGTGGATGGGAGACCGATTTATGCTCGACTCTACTAGAACTATTATGAGCTTTCAGGTTTTGAGATACCAAAAGAAATACTTGTTTAACAAAAACCATACAACTGTTGCGTTGTCAAAGTTACTATTAGTCAAGTTTAAGCTATGAATTATCTATTTTTCTCAATGATGTATTAATCATTGAGAAAAATAGATAATTCATAGCTTAAACTTGACTGCGATCTCACATAAAATAAATCAAAGTCAAAAAGGGGTAGCATGCTAACTCGTAATGTGTACCGTTTATTCAATCTATATTTCCAAATTCACATAGATCTTCATGATTTTTATGAAATTTTGAAGTTTGGCATCCCATGCACCATAAATAAGTACGGTAGGCAACAATGTTTGACCGTAGTGGTTTTGGTAGTAGATTTCAAGGGTCCAGAAAACCGTCGTAACTATCAGCTGTTTTAAAATAACGAAGTCTGGCGTTCACAAGTTTTGAAACCATATTTGATAAGGTCTATATTTTATAGATTATTTACGCTGGTGTACATATACAGGCTGCTCGGGAGTATTTTCCATAACTCTGGGGTTATATTCTTTACCGAAAATTAATTAAAAATGTTCAAGGAACATGTGTTCTAAAATTAATATTTCCGGGGTAAATAATATTTCTTTTTTAAATACATCTTAAAATGTGTCCCTTATACGCATCCTAATAATGACGTAGCCAAGTTTTACGTATTTTGAAATGCTAGGATAGAAAAAGGTGTGTGTAACATGGATAGTCGGAATTATTCGAATTATTATCGAAAACATGAAAAGTTTTTATTTTTTTAGTTAAAAAAATATTAGTTATGCAGTTCGGTTCCTATTAGTGGACTCGTGAACACCTTGAAGTTATGGGAAATACTCCCAAGCACCCTGTATAAGTTAAACTGCGTATTAGTTTTCGAACTCGAAACCATAAAGCCCGTTTTCCATGAGCGACATTGGTCTAGAGTAGAAAACAATAATTCTTGATTATATAATAATTTATTTATTTTCCTATCCTTCGCGAAAGGCCGACGAACCAATGCGACAACGTCACCCAGGTCCGACAAAACACTCTCTACGTACGTTCACACCGAAACCGAAGCATCCTCAGGAAATGTTGACTTTACAACGTGCAATTGCAAAGTCAAGTGTTGTAGAGTCAACATCTCCTGAGGATCAACCTGATCATGATGAACTTCCGCAAAGTAACTCTTCTATCCAACAATAATTCTACTACTTTGCAATTGAAATTTGTATGGATGTACCAATGATATGACTCGATGAGTCAGCAAGCAGACTCAAGTGACATGTCCGCCTATACCCACAACACACTCTAACATCTGACGACACAATAAATTCTCTTACCTAATCCTCGGCCCGAAAATATTCGTCCGTTCACGGCGGCATCCGTCATCGTCCTCTTAACGATTGCTCCAGCTGTTGTGTATGGGATTGATAGAGCTATAAACTATATTTATAGTTTGCTGGGACACTTCGAGAATAGTTCGTGAACGGTTTCGCAGATTACGGAAACGGCTCCTTGGATCTGGTATTAGTAGAGGAGGCGAATTTTGATTAGATTCTTGACGACCTCCGTGGTGCAGCGGTATGCGCGGTGGATTTACAAGACGGAGGTCCTGGGTTCGATCCCCGGCTGGGTCGATTGAGATTTTCTTAATTGGTCCAGGTCTGGCTGGTGGGAGGCTTGGGCCGTGGCTAGTTACCACTCTACCGGCAAAGTCGTACCGCCAAGCGATTTAGCGTTCCGGTACGATGTCGTGTAGAAACCGAAAGGGGTGTGGATTTTCATCCTCCTCCTAACAAGTTAGCCCGCTACCATCTTAGACTGCATCATCACTTTCCATCAGGTGAGATTGTAGTCAAGGGCTAACTTGTACAGAGTAAAATAAAAATCTAATATGTTTCCGCTATGAGGTTCTCGAGTACGTATGTTAAGTTTTTCGCTGCCTTTTCTAAGCAGATTCAGCCTTCCAAACCTCAGTTGTTACAAATATACAAACTTGAAGCTTCAAAAGTTCCTGTAAACTAAATCTAATACTTGAAATAAATCAATTTTTAATTTATGTAAACGAAATACAAACAGCTGAGGATAGGTACTTGAAAAGGTACCTATCCTCAGTGCTAGTCGTAGACTTTTCAATTATCTAATTTTGATTAATAAACTATAAAACATATAGGTACAAATACACACAATATAGTAAACTTAAGGTACACATTATGTTGATTTTAATTAACAAGTTTTAACATAAATACTCTATTTAATAACACCCGTAATTGCAACAAATGAGCCCAAAATAAATTGATTTATCTTTTCCACACCATAATTTAAATATGTATATGCTTATGGAGTACTAGCTGATCCTGGCCGTTTCACCTGCATAATTTCCGTTCCCGCAGGAATACGGAGATAAATTATAGCCCACGCTACTCGCCTATAACGTAGCTTTCCATTGACAAAAGACTTTGAAGAATTTACCAATTTCGGACAAGCAAACACACAAAAAATCTTAGCCCAGGTATACCGCATCCACGAGTCTCGCATCCATTGACGAAAGACTAAAAAATCGACCAACTAGTTTCGGACAAGAAAACAAACAAAAAATGTTTGCCCAGTGATACCGCATCCACGAGTCCCGCTCTTGGCGGCGCGGTGACGAGCGATAACGTCGTAAACAGAAGCTCACCCACACGCCGACACCAATAAACACACGTTATTGTCATCAAACGACTGCCGACCTCTTTAAATCCTACTGTCCCTGTGTCTTCCACACGCCCATTTGTAATCTTCAATGTGCCACTGCTTTAAGGAACCATTAAGTGTTCTAAAAATGACATGGCATATGTGACATTCGATTAACTGGACTGATGTAAGAAGAAAAACGATATCTATTCATCATTATCATTCAAATTATAATAAGAGCCGTGATAGCCCAGTGGATATGACCTCTGCCTATACCGGAGGGTGTTGGTTCAAATCCGGTCCGGGCCATGCACCTCCAACTTTTCAGTTGTGTGCATTTTAAGCAATTAAATATCACGTATCTCTAACGGTGAAGGAAAACATCGTGAGGAAACCTGCATACCAGAGAATTTTCTCAATTCTCTGCGTGTGTGAAGTCTGTTAGTCAGCATTGGGCCAGCGTGGCGGACTATTGGCCTAACCCCTCTGATTCACATCTTTGTAGTGCGTAAAAAAATTATAGGAACTAAACCTAGTACGCGTTCGAGGAATATCGACGACGTAGCGGTGTAGATCTCTGCGATGCCTAGCAGTCCTGTGGTAGAACGGTGAAGGTGGCACAAGATCAAACAGTTCCTGAGCGCACTCCCCGAAATATACCTATCTTGTAGAACACCGATAGACAGGCAACCTTTCGTCACATGTTATTTACACTAATATTATACAGGCGAGCGTTTGTGTGTGTATGATGTTTCAATTTGGCTGAAATTCGTAATGAAAATAGATTTTACTCTGGATTTAGAGAAAAACTGAATTCCATGCGGACAACGTCGCGGGCGTCCGCTAGTCTGTCTTTCGAATTGATGGTCGAGTCTCAAGTCACTACAAACCTAAAGGTTCAAAAGTTCTTGTAAATTAATTCTAAATTTTTAATTATTAATTCGAATTTCTATGATTTTCAAGAATTCGGGATTTCTACGCGGAGTTAATATGAATGAAATCCATTTCTTAGCTACGAAAATATCCATGAAGATGTTATGAAAATGGCAAATGAAACCGCGGGGCAGAGTGCATGTGATATACACAACCGAAATATTATGCATAGAATTTTTATTTCCAGATAATATTTTTATTCACAGTGACACAAATCATGGAAAAGTTAAAAACGACAAATTTCCAGGTCACCTCTAATTGCATGACACATGATATGCGGTGGTCCCTATTTCTAGGACAATAAATGTCAAAATGTGTTATAATTTATATTTCTGCGGTTCTGAATGTTGCCATCTATTATTGTAGGGAAAATGCATAGATATACCAAACCCTAGATATACTGTTGCAATGCATTATGATTAAAATTCTTTAATTTTACACGTTACTTCTTTAAGTATTACAATTTAATGTCAGTGGTTGAATTACTGATGATTATAGACATTCAAACATTCTGAAGAACATTCTATGCAAAATATAAGCCATGATATTTGCGTGAAACGTAAATCGCACAACGTAATATTATGTTGTTTATTGATTAATTTGAACGTAATAAATAAAAAGTAGTTACAATTAATAAACATTCCAATCACTTTTTTTTATTCTTTAAAAGTTAGCCCTTGACTACAATCTCACCTAATGGTAAGTGATGATGCAGTCTAAGCTAAGTATGGAAGCGGGCTAACTTGTTAGGAGTTACAGTTAAATCGTGTAATAAGCAAATCTAGTACCTCTATAAGATATTAGTTTAGAAAGCATCCAAAGGAAAAATACATAAATTAGCTCACTTTATTGTTTAATTGACTGTGTGTCACGATTTTCGTCTTAAAAAAACATTTTTGAAAATACATAGTCACTATTGTTTAGTGTACCACTACTACGTATCTTTGGTGTCGTATGGCAACGTGAAAGAGTTGTAAAACGTTGCGCTGGGAAGACGTAGCAGCGTTATGATATATGTCGCATCGAGCTGGAGACTAAAAAAGAAGCCGCGGGGACGGTGACGTGATTTATATAGTAAACACATAAATCCGACTTCTATCTGTCAGACGTTAGGGCCCGGCCTCGTGGGCGACGGGCGGGCGGAGCTGCATCAAGACTTTTTAATCGGCCTTTTAAAGAAGGTCCTAAATTTGATGTAGATATTCATGTTTGTGCGATATCGTTTCCCTCAAAAATTGTGGCCCTGATTTGGATCGAGTTTTCGTTATTTATTTCAGAGAAAACCATCATTTGCAATGGTTGCATTTATTTCGTGTTTGCAGTCTTGTGGGTAAATGAGCAAGGAATTTATCATAATTAAAACTTAACTGAGTGTTGTGGTCATAATTGCACCTAACGATTGATAGTTGCTTGCACCTTCTAATAACATTTTATTCAAGTTGTCCAATACTGTGACGTTACAATACTGTGACGTTACAATACTGTGACGTTACAATACTGTGACGTTACAATAATGTGATGTTCTGATATTAATGTTCGTATTATTATCCGAGTATAGAGACCCCAACTGCATTCCTTAAGTTTCTTATTGTAAACATAGGTTGGTAACAACGAACCAGGAAGAGGTAAAATTTTTCCTACTCCTTTCTACCACCAAGACGTCTTAAACGTTGGCATCCCTGCAAGGTTGACTCTCGACGACCAAATAATTCGTTCTAAAAAGTTTCTCATTCTTACAGCTATTCTGTTTTCTGCTTAATTCTGTGTTTTTTGACACGTATAATCTGAACACCTTCAAGACAAGAGTGAAGCATTATCTAAATGAAATCTGGGCAAGCGTTTGGGCAAGTATCTAATGATGATGATCCCACCAGGCAGACTGACGACATAAACCGAGCCGCAGGGATTCGCTGGATGCAAGCGGCTCAGGATCGTAATGTTTGGAAGACCGTACAAAAGGCCTGCAGTGGACGTCCATCGAATTATATGATGATGATGAAGATTACTGATGATCTAATGGGATTCTCATCATCAGGCATAATTGTAGTAAACCGCAAATCTATCTGTCAATCAATCTATACTCACCATACATATCGAAAGGTTCTGAAAAGTCATTGGTTAACTACAAAGACACTCACAGTAATACGTAAGTGCAAACATCAGGCGCGAGACACCGATCTCACCAGTCCGTCAGCCGCCACCCGCCCGGCTCTTGGCACGGGGTGCAGGGGGTGCGTGCAAATATGACAAATTTATGTAAAGCGGCCCCTTTGTGCGCGGCAAGGCAGTGGGAAATTAGTGCTCATTTCGTCTGATGTTTATGAGAGCTCGAGCGCGCGCCTCAAAAATACGGTAATGGCTCTCCGCGGTCGGATTCGTCTGCTGCCGTATCGATTGTCAGGATTGGGTGGCTTCTGTTTTGTATGGTTGGTTGGGGAAATTCGTTTTGTCTATATAGGAATAGGTATAAAGATAATAATTTAATTAGGAATTTGTCGCTTGACCGAGATCTAATGTCATGTTATGACATTAAAACAATTTATGCAGATGCAGCTTATCTGCGGTAGAATTTGTCAATTTCGATTATCGATTGTCAGGATTGGATAGCTTCTGTTTTGTATGTATGGATAGAGTTTTGGAATGATTATATTAGTTTTTCTATTAAGTAAATAATTAGGAAGATCCTTTATACAAGTAAGCCCTTGATTACAATCTTACCTGATGATAAGTGATGATGCAGTCTAAAATGGAAGCGAGCTAACTTGTTAGGAGGAGGATGAAAATACAACCCCTTTTATTTCTATTTTTATTCCCAACTAATTTCTAGCGGTCTTTCTAATCATGAATGGTTTTGTCATGCGACGGCATAAGATTTTTTGCACTAATTCGACTAATTTATTAATACATAAAAACCCACCATCGTAATTAACTGAAACCCAAAAATGTAATCTCCAAACCCTTTCTTATTTCCTACAATAAACATTAAAAAAATAAGACATTAAAACGATGAACAGTCGAAAAGACTCGCTACACTATTTTAAAGTCGCCAAAAATCTGGTACAACGTCATATCTGTTGAACCTTTTTTTCACCAGCGACTCCCGTCAGCGGCCGACCTCTGTAACTGCGCACAATCAATCAACCCCCGAGACCTGCCGACAGATTCGCGGGACAAGTGAATTCCCACTCCAAACTTTATCACAATTTGCATCAATTATCAGGTGTTGTAAACATTTTGCGGTCGTATTATATTTTTCAAGATAAAACAGAAAAGTGAATGCGGCCGCGGATACTTGTTATTAGTCTATATTATACTCGTATCATCATCATCATTAACAGCCAATGGATGTCCACTGCTGGACATAGGCCTCTTGCATAGGCTCCCTGAAACCTGCCTGATGTCGAAAGTATAATAGTTTTCTAAAAAATAATTGTCAATTATTTCATTGAGTACATAACGCTAAAATATTTTTTATAACCATGTACTTATACAAATCATCCCAAGAATAGATAGTATATAGTTTTGAGTTGTCATCAAGTTATATCATATTACTTAAAAGTATAAACGTTTCAAAACTTTTACACTAGGTATATTTTATTAACTTCCTATGTATCAGACATAAACAACAATTGCACAAATCTGCGATAAGAAATTATTAAACTATATAGTTATGAATACTATACTAACAGACTAAAATTAATTACTTTAATTAGTGTTAAAAAAAATCAAGAAATCTTTTAAAATGGGTTTTATTATCTGTTTCAATACTGCTTTTTGCAATTAAAATTGTTTCTTTTGAAGCGTCGTAAGTAATTATTTTCCACTTGTTGTATAAACACAGCAAAGTATTCATAAACGGGGTTCACAAATCTCAACCCACGTCCCCGCATCGCCTGCCCGCCGCACATAACCGAAGATCACGTCACGACCATTCCTAAGCTCCCAAGGAAACGGAAAAGGAATAATTTCTTTATAAATTATTGCGAGCGAGAATTGAACTGATATCCTTCAAAGGAGGGTGGAGGTGGGGCGCGGAGCGGGCGGGCGAGGGGGGTGATTTATTGGGCCATAAAATATTATAATTAAAAGCTGGGGGTGAAACTATACGGTGGACGGAACTCCGGGCCGTTTGCGAGCCCGCAAACGCTAAGCTATTGGGGTATACACGGCGACATGCGATTGGGACTATTGGGCGATATCACTACTATAATTTTGTTCCGGGAAAATGGACTTTTAAATTGAAATGTGCAAAATTTAGTTTTAGACCATTGATGGAAATTAGAAACCACAATATTTTGTATTATCCAAAATAGATTATATAAAAACAGTTTTATATTATCTTTTAAATAGTGATAGTAATCTTTTTAGTTTCAGATCTTTTTAATATCCTGTAGAATTCTAAAATTATTTGTTAAATTTCAAAAGGTTTGCTACCAATGGATTTTGTTTTATTCTACAGGACTTAATTTAAGGAAATTCAATTTAATCCTTTTACGAATTATTTTCCCAAAACTGAGGTAACCAAGTAATTAGTAATAGATTTCAGGATAAAAATATTTTCTTTGAATATTGGATTTTATGAGATTTTGCGAGCGTAGCTGGGGACAATGACAAACTTATTATATGCAAAATTAATAAAAAAATAATTTAAATCTCGAAATAATAATAAATTATTGCGTTAAAAGTAATCCGGAAAATAATCTACTAACACCTTGTACTGAAATATCTGATAGTATGTTGAAATACCTACAGCTTAGGCTGCATGGTGTGTCATACATACTTGTGTATTCAAAAACATTTAACCTGTACGTTTATATTTGCATACGAGTATAACCGATCTTTAGCAGAAGGGTAACAAACCAACAACCAAACAGAGGTAAGAACAAGACGATTGTTAAAGCATTTAATTTGTCTGTTATTAAATAGATGTCGCCGTCCGTACGTCGGCCGCGCGGCGTCGTCCCGTCTCGTGACAAACGCTCTGTTTATTAAAGTCAAAACATAATACGGGAGTGGCGTAAATCATGCGCCGAGGGGGCGCCCGCCTCCACACGTCCACTAATTTTCAGAAAATGGTCACCCCAGAAGTTCTGCTCCACTGTATCTGCAGTGGGTTGCAATATTTTCTTACGTTTACGTTTAATTAGGTAAGCGTTGTAATAGTTGG
The DNA here is from genome assembly GCF_947172395.1 of Bicyclus anynana. Lineage (NCBI taxonomy): Eukaryota > Metazoa > Arthropoda > Insecta > Lepidoptera > Nymphalidae > Bicyclus > Bicyclus anynana. The sequence continues at coordinate 18,254,144 of NC_069087.1, read as the reverse complement.
TGTTTTGTATCGAAGGCGTTTGTTTGCATGCGTTACTTTGCGAATAATAATTTTATTAGCAGGCTATTTTAAGACCAATAGGTACCAGGCAATTTTTCTTCATTGGAGAGGAGATACAGTGCTCAGATTCTACGCTATTCCAACGCGGATGGGTGATAATATTTAACTCTACAATGATTCGATGTTAATAGGCTGTGGCAATTAATTTATCAACTCCGGACTAAGAATTTTTAATGAGAATTTCGGAGCTCGTCATCCGAGCTAGTCAAGCTTACGATTATGAGTTTTAAAAAGGGATTTAATACGAATATGCTTCTATCAAAAAAATAATTTGTCAGTCACTATTATAACATAACAAAAGAGACAAATTATGTAGGTAGGTATATAATATTACCGTTAAATGAAAGAAAAAAAAATCCCGATCGCAAAACTGGTTAAAAATACCAATTGTTGCGCGTTATTGAATTGTGCGGCGAACATCCGACCTCATCAGCCTTTCCATTGATCTGCGAGGCCTCGGGGCAGGTGGGCTTCTAACGAGGCCCGTGTAACTTATTAAATGGCTTACATTAAATATTTTCTCCTGATTTGGTATACTACCTACGAACACAATATACCCATTATACACTTTCCCTACCCATCTAACATTTGTGGAATATTTTTAAACACTTAAAATTTCATTTGTGTTAATTATATAATTCTACTCGTAGTAGTCTCCTTCGGCTTTGTCAAGGGTTATTTTTTTTTAATCTTTCTTGAGTAAAAACTAGCTGTTAGTTTAGGATGTTCGTTTGGTATTTCAGCCAGTTATCCTTGTAGATAGGTAGGTATAAAGATAACCTAATTGGAAGTGATTCTTAAATTATTTCATTAATTTGTCATTTTTATCGCTTCTCTAAATTTTTGTAGGTAGGTAAATAAGTATGGAGGGCTTGAATTTTTTATGTGGAATTTTGTATGTTTGTTACTCAGTCGTGCAAAAATAGGTGAACAAAGTCTCTGTCGTCCATTAAATTCATAAAATTATTTTAAGAAATTTGCAAAAAATGAGCCCTACTTTTTTCGAGTCGATTAAAAGGTACATTATCGGCGCAAAGCGAATTCGGGGACTCATTAAAATATCCGTAGATTTGCGACGCGAAATTAAATTCTGTCATAAGCGCAACAACAAATCATATTTATTTACACCTAAAAATACCTCGGGTGGCCATTACCGCGCACAAAACGCGGACCGCGCGGACCGCTGAGGAGATTAGGCAAGGAGGGACATTAAAGTGAAATTATTTATTTAGGGCCGGCTAGATTACATTACTCCATACACATAAATAACGAAAACAATAAGAGCTATTCTAATAAATTATCTTTTTATTGCCGGATTGTGAAAATTTTAGACACTTATCCGGGGGGGTCGCGGGTGACGGAGGGGGGTTTTTGTTCCAATTATTTATGGCGGTTGAGACGCGGGGGATTTTGAATTCGTCGGCGCGTCTGTGTCGCTCCTTTCTTGTGGAGAGTTCCTTTTTTTTTAATTAAAACTTTCGTGTAGGTTAATTAATGGGCGCATAATAATGGGATGGATATCTTTATTTCGGGGCGGCTCTCTGACGTATCCGAATGCGTGTTTCGAGATTTATGTAAGGGCCTCACTTTGTTTTTTTTTCGATTTTTGAACAGTTGTATATTACCGGCGACTGTACCACCTGCTGTATAAAGCGAGATCTGTAATGTCAAAAATTGATTTGATTCTATTTTTCTTCACTTATATGGAACACAGCTTTACTTTAGTGTTACCTTTAGAAACCAATCCCTTGTACGTTGAATAAACAATTTTTGAAAGTTAACTAATAATTTACAAAATAATAATCTAAGGTGAAAAAAGATGAACAATTACAATATTGATTTCAGACTGTCTGCTTAAGCTTATCTATGAAAATACAAAATGGGTTTTTATACGGGTACATCAAACTTCACCTGTATTATATGCTTTATTTAATTTGTTAGACGAAATTATAAAAATATCTGAATTCTACACATGATAAAGTCTTGGGCGTATGCTGGTGTAAATTGTTAACGTTATATTTTATTTACAAGTATAGAAAAGGACAACAAGTAGACAAATTGTTGGTAAGAAATTAAAAGTACCTACGATACATAATAGTTACTGAGCGGAGTAATTAAAATAACAACGTTTACTAGAGTAGGTGCTTTATCACGCAACATTAACAACAAACACAAAACCATTTAATACTTCGTCAGTAAAGGCAACAGAATAAAATCTGTGAGGCATTTATATGAAAACACCATAAAACTCAGAGCTAGTCCTTCTGTTAGTAAACATGTCCCATGAATCAAACATTGCAAGACGAATGCAATCCCACCCCATTGTCCCCGCGCCGCCGTGCCACAAATCAATCAAGAACTAAAAATAATCCAAAAACCCAAAAGCACTAAATGTCCTTCAAACCAATACGGCACAAGAATACCTCTCCATGAATAATCTAATAAATAATCTTTTGAATCGTAATTTATTAGCTACGGCATTACCGGACGGAAGGCTTCTAAGAGCAGGATAGATAGATGCTTTTACAGAGGTGGGAGTAAGATGGGAATAATGTCGTCCGTCATAAATAACATCGAGCAAAAACAATGGACAATGGATTGTGGTGCCGAGATACGTCTTCTTTAGGGCTTCCCCCACTAAGGGGGGAGATAGGTGGCACATTCAAATGGGGACAAGACAGTCCTGACTCAACGCGTGCGCAGCGCTATATCGACAACATTTGAATAAAATATTCGGGAAGATTCGCTCATTAGTCTTTGTTTTATTCACATTCTCGGAATTCCACTTTCCTAATACCAAAGATTTTATACTATTTGATATAATATATCACTGGCGCGTCTGACTGAGGTAAACAAAGGTGGCTAATTGTCTCAATTTCATTTAGTCGCATAGTAATCAACAAAAGTTAAATAAACAAGTAATACCTAAATATTGTCTACAATTCGAATTGTCTGTTCAGGAAGTGTAAAAACTATATATACCTACATAAATATATATTGTAAGTAAACGCAAAATTATGCGCGAGTGCGCTCAGATGAGTAGTTAAATTCGTATCACTTTTTGTGGTGATTGTTGTAGGCGCGTAACATACAAAAAGTACAGTATAAAAATTGTTGCTAATATGTATTTAGCCCAAAACTTATACTATCAAAGGTTTTTTATTTGCTTAGTTGATTTATAAAATATCCAAGAAATTGTGTTAATTAGTTTAAGTTACGGCTTATGCAAATTGCGGATATAATTTCCGAAATTTACACAAAAGATAACTAGCGAATATACAAACAAGCATGGCCAATTGGAACCTCCAATTTTTGCAATAAACCAATGTAAAACATATAAATTAAAATTGTTAGTTATTTAATAAAATTAGATACCGTGTTACCATCGAATTAGCATTTTACATTCCTACAACGTAAAGACGATTTACATTAACTTTCTGCGGTGTACCTACAAAGAGTGCGCGACAGTTTCAGATACAAGCTAATCAATATTCACTCATGAATATGTGCCGGACACCCACAAGCTGCGAGCGGGTGCGCGGGCGCTGATGTCACGCGCAATTACCAGATGGCGCTACCGGCGACTAATTGACTTTTCATGTCCCGCATAAAGCGGCCCGCGTGTGGACACCCACCTTGTTTGTGTTTAATTTAGTGTGTGTATTCTTTTAGTAATTAGTCTGTTTTTTTATTTGTGGTGTCTCTCCTGATGAAAGAAAGAAAGAAAGAAAGAAAGAAAGAAAAGTTTATTTAGAATACACATCATACAAAGAAAAGAGAGAAAAAAAAAAAAACAATAAATTAAAATACATTGCAACTTGCATGATGTGATCCTAAAAGGGTCACCACTCAGCATATTGCAGTGTCCGTAAGGATACCGCGCTGATCTTCCGTGGAGCCATTAAGGTGACGTTTGGACGGTATCGAGACGTGCGGAGCGCCTCTAACAAACATCGACAAATATTAAAAGAAGACAGATACGTAAATTAAATACAAAAATATTACTAGTAGAAACAAGTGGTAAAAATAAGCCAATTATAAATAATAATACAATAAATAAATGATAACATAATAATTTGGTAAATAAATATTATAATAAATTAAACAAAACAAAGGACCCATATACACTTATATGTTTTGAATTAAAAGATAATGTTCTGATGCAGTCTAAGTTAGTAGCTAAGTTAGTTAGTAGATAGTTTTGACGGCCTCCGTGGCACAGTGGTATGCGCGATGGATTTACAAGACGGAGGTCCTGGATTCGATCCCCGGCTGGGCCGATTGAGGTTTTCTTAATTGGTCCAGGTGTGGCTAGTGGGAGGCTTTGGCCGCGGCTAGTTATCAACCTACCGGCAAAGACGTAACGCCGAGCGATTTAGCGTTCCGGTATGGATTTTTATCCTTCTCCTTAACAAGTTAGTCCGCTTCCATCTTAGATTGCATCATCACTTACCATCAGGTGAGATTATAGTCAAGGGCTAACTTGTAAAAAAAAAGTCAGTGTCATGGACTTCATTTATGCAAAAATGCACTGCCTATGCCTACACTTACAGTACGCACCTGTTTTAGAGAAGGAAAGGGAGAAGGATTTTTTTTCTTCCTTGTTAAGGACCTTGTGCACACCGCTCTTGTATAGTAAAGGGGTACGTCGTAAACTTCGGAACCTATCAGAAAGTACACAAATCTGTCCCCATAAACCGGGCGTTTACTACAAATATTGGGTCAGATCAAATTTAGTTTTTACGACGTGAAAAGCGTGACGTTTTAAAATATCCTCCCGCGTCGCATTCCTCGGCTGAGAGGATTCCGACAATCGTAAAACTGGAATCGATATAAATAAGTATAAATACATATAAAAAGGTATAAAATATATTTTTAGTAGGGTTCCTTAGGGCTTTTACGGGTTGTACAGTGGCCAGTTTCCATTTCGTCACCATCAGCCCATTTGAAGAGGTCTTCTTATAGGAGAGGGTATTAGCTCAGATCGATCCCGCTGCTTCCAGCGGCGTGATTAAGGTTCTTAACTAGGGTAGGCACTATAATTGTGAACAAATTGTACGAAATGTAAAGTTCATTCTACAATACAGTTTTATAATAAGTTGTTAAGTCAGTTAAGGCAGCACATTTTTGCATCTATTAACTATACTCAAAGGCACAATTATCCGCCCACTTTAATATGACGCGAGTATATTAAAGTGGGCGAGTATATTAAAGATATATAAATTGCACTCTCCTGACGTCACAGGTTTATTACGCTCAGGTAGTTTAAAAGTCATTTATTTCACTTTTTTTATTCTTTATAAGTAAGTCCTTGACTACAATCTCACCTGATGGTAAGTGATGATGCAATCTAAGATGTAAGCAAACTTGTTAGGAGTTGGATGATAATCCACACTACTTTCGGTTTCCACACGACATTGTATCGGAACGCTAAATCGCTTGGCGGTACATCTTTGCCGGTAGGGTAGTTCGCCACGGCCGAAGCCTCCATCGTCTAGTTCAACGTCAAGTTTGACTATACATCAAGTTTGATAGACGTCCACTGCTGGACATAGGCCTCATGCATGGACTTCTAAGCACAACGATCTCGAGCCGCCAGCATCCAGCGGCTCCCTGCAACCCGCTAGATATCCTCGGTCAACCTAGTTGGGGAGTCGGCCAACACTGCGCTTTCGGGTGCGGGGTCGCTATTCTAGCACCTTGGGCCCCCAACGTCCATCGGCTCTTCGAACTATGTGGCCTGCCCATTGCCACTTCAGCTTCGCGACTCGCTGAGCTATGTCAGTGACTTTGGTTCGTCTGCTGATCTCCTAAATCCTGATTCGAGCACGCAGAGAAACTCCAAGCACAGCTCGCTTCATTGAATAGAATCGAAGTGAAGACTCTACCTTACATTAATGGCGCAGTGTGGTCTTCGCCTTAGTCTACGCTTTACTCTATCTTGCTATAATTTACGATAATATCTCGGTATTGAGTGAAATGGGGCTTTTTAAAATAAACTTTACGAGGCTGTCGTCATTCCTAGAATGTTTTAACTGTTTTCAATGCGAATGCGATGCGTAAGTGCTTTTTTATTTTAATTAAAATAGTTTTTTAATTGGTGCAAATACTATTGTATAGACAAATCTATACATTTCAAATGGTAATGACGACTGGTCGTTGGACAGCTGAAAATCAGCGCCGTGTGTTATGCTTGTATATAGTACACGGCATATGCTGAGCTGTACACCCTTTCTTTTTTAAGGGTTACAGACAGACATGCTGTTTTTAGTTAAGGATACTGTTTGTAACTTTTAAATTTGAATAAATTTATTTTCTTTCTTTCTTTCTTTCTTTCGTTAGTACTCAATTTAGTATATTTAAACCTACTCGAGGTATTCAAGCTAGGCATATTTTATATGTTGCTTTTCTTTAAAAAACATTATTTTTGCGCTAAGTATTGTTTCAAAGTATTTGAATTGAATTGAATATTGAAAATATAGAAGACGTTTAAAAACGGGTCAACTTACTTGAATTTGTCAAAGTATGCCCGACAAAACCATCCATAGTAATCTTGTTAATTTCCTTTAGAATCAAATAGAATACTGATATTTTGTAGTCACGTTAGAAGTAAGTTTTTTTCTATTCTCATAATCTCTTTTGCACCAACAAATCGACCTATAACCAATAACCTTGTTTTACTTCGATGTTCATTATCCTATCCTACTTCCCAATCACACTTCACACTGCACACTAATATTATAAAGGAGAAACTTTGTGTGTTAGTGTGTAAGTATGTTTGTACCTCTTTTACGCTGCAACTACTGAAGTGATTTGGCTGAAATTTGTAATGGAAATAGATTTTACTCTAGATTAACACATAGGCTACATAGGCTTTTTCATTCCGGAAAAATCCATGGTTCCCGCGGGATTAGTGAAAAACTGAATTCCACGCGGACGAAGTCGCGGGCGTACGCTCGTAATATTATAAACGCTGAAGTTTGTTTGGATGTTTGATATCCTTCAACGCCGCAACTACTAAACCGATTTGGCTGAAATTTGGAATGAAAATAAATTTTACATCACGGAAAATCCACGGTTCCCGAGGATAAAAAACTGTATTCCACGCGGAGGAAGTGGCTGGCATTCGCTAGTTATTTATATTTTTCAAAAATATGATTACCACACCTTGTTAATGATGTTGGACTAACGTAACATCGTTCCGAGAATCAAACCCGGTGTACATTGGGTGATTACATAAACCGAAATTATCATAATAATCTGATAATAACAGCATTCGAACCGTCTGTCGTTGGATAGCGAAGTATCAAAGGAATAGACACGAAGCAGAAGCAAACACCGCGCTACATTCCTTTACCAATCACGCTTGTATCATCACCTGAGAGATTTGAGCGAAATCATTTATATTATAATAATTTATAACACCGAATGATGGAATTAGATTGATTTTCTGCATAGAGGTTATCGCGCATTAGATCCTCCTAGCACCAGTCCTGCATCGTTTGGCGTTGTGGTCACCGACGCCCCGAGATTCCCCCGCGTACATTCCATTCTTAAATATTAGCTTATTACACTCACGAATGAAGTTAATTTGTATCGGTAAAAGAATTATCAAAGTCGGTTCAGTACGTCCAGAGATTACCCCCAATAACCTCACCAACTTTACCTTTTTATAACATTATTAAGATATTAAGATTATCATACCGAAGCTTCTTGTGACGGATAATTAATTGGTTTCCGAATAAAGGTTGTAACTAATTAAATCTTTCTGGCACCCGATCCGCACCTGGCTAGCATCGTAATATAAGAAGCATACTAAATACGGTGTAGAGCGATTTTCGTCAGGTGCCGGGGGCTCTAATGAGCTATGTATGTTATGTATAATGTCGGCTCTTTTCATTGGAAATCTTCCTTTAAAATCGGTGGAAGGGTAATTGAAAAGTCAAATTTGGAGTGAACAACAAGAGTGCTTGTATACTAAGCCTGCTTGAAATATACGTAATTGAATTTATATCGTTACTAGGTACTTAATAAGTACTTAATAGGTACTTACGTTGGCATCATTACTGAATAATAAAGGGTTTTGTACCTGTAGAATATATATGATATTACCGAAAAATTTAAATAATACAAGGATGCTAATCAAATTAAAACCCCATTACATCAAACCACCAGCATTCCATTTTTTAATATACTCAAAGTTACAATTATCCACCCACTTTAACATATTCGCGTAATATTAAAGTGGGCGGATAGATGTGCCTCTGAGTATATTACAGGATTACACCCTTCCAGCGGTCATTCAAAAAATCTAAGACCACCACGGTTTCTACTATAAGGTAATCATAAAGTACAACTTTTAAGACATTTCAGGTAAATAGGTCATTTATTACAATACCAGCGGACGCTCGCGACTTCGTCCGCGTGGAATTCAGTTTTTCACAAATCCCGCGGGAACTATGTATTTTTTTGGGATTAAAAGTAGCCTATGTGTTAATCCAGAGTAAAATCGATTTCCATTCCAAATTTCAGCCAAATCGCTTCAGTAGCCGCAGCGTAAAAGAGGAACAAACATACTTACACACAAACTTTCGCCTTTATAATATTAGTGTGAAGAGTTAATAAGAGTAAATATTTGTGGCAACTGTACCAAGTTCAAAATGGCGAATTCGTTCTGGCACTAACATCCCTCCGTTTAAAGTATGTCGATGTTTCAAGGGGGTTGCCTCTTAAAGCTGTCATTTTAGCAGCTGCTAATGTCAGGGGTAACTGGCGCGCGTCCAGGCGGTATTGGACATTGCGATTGTTAATTTATGTGCCGTGGACTGAAGGAGCTCGTGACGTCATGCTGGCAAGGCGCGCCGACTTGGGGACTGAGCGAGTGAAATTATTGTATTAGCCTGATTCAGTGGCCCAGTATTAGGGCCCAGGCCTTCTCATAGGAGTGAGGATATGGAGCTCAGTCCGATCACACTGCTCTAATGCAGGTTGGTGGGCTTAGGGTGAAGACGTTAAATTCATTAACAATCACTATCAGAATGTTAATGGGTGACATGCTCTCTGAGGCACGGTTTGAAATTTTACCTCTAAGCTGAGAATTTCTTGGATAAAAGAAAAGCTCAATATCTCATTATAGGCCGACCCAGGATTCGAAAGCAGGACAAGTCGACAGGAAACCACTTAGGCTAACAACTGTAATAACAACACAGTCAGTATTGAACATTATCATCATTATTAGCTTTCCTTTTCCGGCTCACTGTTGAGCCCGAGTCTCTTCTCAGGATGAGAGGGGTTAGCGCAATATTTCATTACGCTGGCCCAATGCGGATTGGCAGACTTCACACACGTAGAGATTTAAAAAATCTCTGGTATGCAGGTTTCCTCTCGATGTTTATCCTGCACCTTTTGAGACATATGATATTTAATTTCTTAAAATACATTACTGAAAAGTTGAACCCACACCCTACGGAATCGGAGGCAGAGGTCATATTCACTGCTATCACGGCTCATATCACGCCATACTTTATATTGAAATAATTATAACGTAAAATTAATTGGCAATAACCCGAAATCTGCACAACTTTTGCGCGCAAAAACAATGGTGCGTTGAAAGCGTACAACACACAACACAGTGAGCGGCGAGTGAGCTGCATGCACATGCTCCATACATCAGCAGCGCATCAATCGTGCGCCTGCGCAGTGTTACTGGCGCTGCAGCGAGATGCGCCTGATGACGCGCGTCATGGGTATACGACATACGCACACTACACTAGCCACAAACGGTCAATTATTCTCACGTTTCTGTAGCACCCACGACTATAATTGTTCGTGTGTCGGTCACTGCGTGCATGACTTGTATAGTATGCCGCGTGGCATTGCTTGCTTTTCAGAAACGTGAGAATAATTGAAATCCGTCAATGGCGACCACGTAACACGTAACTCATGCGCATTAACTTGACACCTGACTATCAAACACATCCATACACAGCACAAACATCATTCGAGCTAGATATCAAGTAAATCCGCACGAGCTGTACGAGTACATTGATGTATCATCACTAGGTATCAATATATTGATGTTATGGAGGATGACAAGGTTTCAATAAATTGATTTTTATGAGACATTCGTGTAAATAAGGCCAATATTAACTAATTAATAGGTATATAAAATACCTAGATGTTTATAAAATAAATAAAAGAGAGATATGAGAGGTCTTCTACCACTATTTTACGATTTAGGGATACGGACGCACTTGGCCGGTTTTTTTTAATGAGATATTAAGGGTTAAAGTTTCTTTGTAAATAAGTATTTAACTTGTTTATATGAAATGTCCTAAGGTGAGACTCTACTCATCGGCCGCCCACGACTGTCGACCTTGTCTCATAATAAGGTCAGCGAACTTAGACATCAACATCAAGGAATTAATCAGTATTAATCTATCATCAAATCTTTTTAATTTATTTGTCGCTTTAATAAAAAAAAAAACTTTGACGTATTTCATTTATATTTATTAATATATAATATTATCCTCTCGTCAGGGGTTGCCCGGTAGAGATTGCTTAAAGCAATAAGGCGGCATTTGCATGCTAAGTTTAAATTATTCATTTTTAATGTCTTTTTAAATATTTTTGTGTGCAATAAAGTATGTCTTCTTATTCTAGACCTTGGATTTGGTGAAGCCACATAGGCTAACCACTTCATAGTGATGAATACGACAGTAAATTAGTCTAGCAGACGGGAATCGAACCTATGACCTTTCGGTGTTAAGTCCGGCTCCTTTACCACTAAGCTATTAAAGTATCACTTCACAATCACTTAGACATAATAATAATACCAGCGTCTTGCATCCGTGCGAAACCGGGTCAAGTGATTAGTATCAATAAAAACATGTATAAAAGTGGAATCTGTTTGGTATTCACAACAATCTGAATATAAATGGCGTCTATATCATAATCGCTAGACGCGTGAATTATAGCTTTGTTGTCATACTCACCGCTTTGTGGATTGTCGCCTTTATTGCTAATAGTTTTAAGGACTATGTCGATTTTAGTTTAACGACTTTTTAGTTGAATTCCACTGATTTATTGTTATGGTGCCTTTTTTCGTGGTAATTTTGTATGAATCTATGGCGGCGCCACGGACGATGAAAGCGACGTCGAATAAAATTTCTGCCGTTTAAGGAAATACATGTTTTATTGATGTTATATAAATAAATATCTTAAATATCTATATGTTTAAATTTTAAACATAATCTTGATATTAAAAATTGCAAATCCGGGAATCGAACCTATGTACCCTAGTGGCTTAAGTTAAGCGCCTACACCACTTGGCTCTTATTACTACCAACCAAAAATGCAACAATGCAATTTAACGATCAATGTAAAATCCAATACCTCTACGATTATTGTGAAATTAAACTAAAAAGTTAATCTTATAGACGACTGCCATTTCATCAGTACTGAATGATTGAAAAAATTTAGATGATAAATGTCCTTTACATTAATATACCTACATTAGGATATGAAAGGAATTGATTATAAGTAACTGTATGGACCTGAAATAAAGAAATATTATCATTTCCAAAATAGTTGACAATTAATGACAATTACAACACGAGCAGAGAAGAGGAGTGTTGATCGATCGTCAAGGAATTCCTTAACCCTACATCCAGTAGTCACAAGTCCGGGACTCTGCTCGGAGTTTACCACGCGATGGACCCGGCACCCGCACGGTGAATACATGGAACGCTAAGATATTCGTCTCATATGATGTACCTAAGTAGGAAGTACCATTTTAAACGTACCTATATTATAAATATAATGATAACGTAATATTATGAATGATATGAGTTAAAGCGAGGTTCAACAAATATGACTTGAGTTTATTACTTTAAATAAGTAGATAAATACCTAAAACTTTCCACAGTAGGTAAATTTAAATAGATATTCGTACAGAAAGTACATTTTATTTTCGTGCGACACATGTCCGTCTATCACTCTCGTCTAATTCTAGGATCATTCGTTGTCGCCTCTGTTATTCAGCGTTTATTGCCCATTACTCTTTGATTAAAAGTGCTTATAAATCGTGGGGATATAAAAATACACGGCGAGGTCTTAAGGTGATCGCACATTAGTCAGATCGCACGCGGAATTTACTGCGGTATAATTCTACGATCAAAAAGTTTTTCGTGATAAATGTTAAGTAAAATCTAATAAGATATCACCATAACTTTGAAACAAATTCCTTTATTTCAAGGACATAGTAGGTAGGCAATTTTATAGGCACTTTAAAAAAACATATTTGTTGAGATGATTGTTGTATGATTCTACTTAGAAGTAAATTTGAAACTTGCGTACTACTTGAATTGAATAAAAGAATTTGTTTCAAACTTGTTGATATCTTATTAGATTTACTTAATATTTATTACACAAAACTTTTTGATCTTCGAATTATACCGCAGTCAATCCGGTTACGATCGAATTCTCTTCAGTTACGTGATAAAAATATTTAATAGAAATATAAATATAGGAAATTAATTTCGTCTGCAAAGAAATTAGCAGATTTTTCTGTAATTTTAAATTCATATTTATAATAACTACATACATTACATTTACATTAAACATACATATATTTTGTGCATTAAAACATCTTTTGGTACTAATTGCTAGTTTAAACAATATTTGTCATCTTGACGGAATTCAGTCATTATACAACCAAATACGATATAATTCCTTTACGGTGTATACAAAATATGTGTGTTCATCTCTAAACGATGAGATGTAAGAATACACGAAGTCCTAATATACCAAGAGCTTGCCACAGCCAGACATATCTCATTTTATGAAAGTTGAAAGTTTTTCAGTCTGTTTTCGGTATAATGTAAGAAATCATGTCCCCAATCGGCACTCACTTAGCTTCAACAACCCTTCGCTAGGTATGTCTGCAGTGGCGTGCACTTCATAGATGCATAAACGCAATGCATACCCTGAGGATTCATTACGTACCTTTTTTGGAGGAATTTTTCATTTTGTGCAATTTGTACCTATAGTGCATACCCTAGTTAAAAACGTAGTGCACGCCACTGTATGTCTGGTCACCGCAGTCTCTCTGTCCATAATAGCGAGCAGTCGACGGGATGTCGTCGCTATTTATTGTGCGCCTCGCCCACTACACCGCGTCGTATTTTATTGAGTAACGTATTATTTTTCTTGTTTTATGACAGAATCATGTTTAATTTTGTGGACATAAATAATTGTTGGTACACCTACGACATCAACGAGTACGTTTTGTTTCGGTGTTTTATTGTGTACGATGGTTTTGGCTTTGACATTAAAATATTTAAAAAAAAGTATGAAATTTTTATTGTTATATTTTTTTAATTGCTTTGAAACTATGTGCATTAAATTTTTTACACGGCATATTGATAGTAGTGTAAAGGCGCATGTAAAATAAGGATTATCACGACCAAAACACCGAAAATCCTACGTTCCATTCTAAAATTAGTAAAAAACTCGGAAATTAATCTAATTTGAAACTTTTTAAAATAAACAGAAATAAAAAGAAATATTTTAAAAACTTGAATAAATAAATAAAATGGCTACATAAGTAGTTAACACTTAAAAACAACTAGTAAAATAAATACATTGTGAATTTTGACTTTCAAGCGCATTGTGTACAATTTGTCACAATTCAGTGTTATACTCAGCAAAGCGCCAATGGAAAACCAGCTTTATTCTTACGAAAAATTACATGTCCAAATAATACAAGCACATAATGTCTTCTCAAGATGACATCGGACTCCGTTTTTGATTATTGGGGTTATGGTTGATGTTGATGAATACGGTAACATTGGTGCGTGGGTGCGTACCGGAACGTGCCAAACCAAACAAGCGACGATCCGTCATGTGCGACTTTACGATCTCGGGGAACATCGCTCGTGATATCATGGCATACGGTGGACAACAGTCTGAATGCAATAAAAAGCGAATCTTGGCATGACGCAATTTTTCAATTTTTAAATAGCGTTAGGACGATTTTCGCGCCGAAATTCTTTTCCGCTCTTTTTGTTGCATTGCAACAACAACAAACATCATTATAAAATTTCACGTTTGTGTTATAAGTATACACAGGTGAAAGAATACCAGGCAGTTAGAGCAAGGAACACGACGTTGTCGTAGGGGTTACAAATATAAAATTCAAAAGATAATTCGAAATTCTCGAGTGTAACGTCTTCTGTTTTTAAATATTTTAAAAACTGTTCACAATAACTAAAGAAATAAGATGGAGTATTTTTTATTAGTAATTATTGATTATTATATTAATTTATGTAATTGTTGTTAGTGTTAAATTTTGAGGTACCTACAAATTATGAAAAAAGTTTAAATATGCGGATATTAAGGAGACGCGTGACGTTTATTTTTTATGGGTTTCACCAGCTGCACCCACGCCTGTAAAGACTCATTCTGGACATTCTTTATTCTGTGTTAATATAGAAATACTGTGATGTCACTCATGAGTCACAAACTGGTAGCGACATCCAAACGCGTCAAAGCTGTGTCATGTAAAATGAAACGCGTCATATATGGGCTCTCCTAGCGGTTCGCGTCATGTCAAACGATTGACATCGCGCGTAACTTGACGGATATGGTAATATGTTAATAGGAATTGACCTGGAATGCGAAATTTCTCCGACTTGATGTTGACGCGCTATTATGGATGTTTTATTGCGTTTTGACAACATTTTTGATTTTGCGTGGGAAGTGATTGCTTTGGAGTCTTTTAAATATATTATAATACTAATATTAAGATAGTAACTTTGGTATTAGAAGTTCTTTGGTACCCTTATTGTAGATTGTGCATAAATACAACTAGTTCATAGTCTTTAGATATTCGCCATAATGACTTAACAAAGTTATTAAAACATTGGCATTTGTCATTAAAATAAGTGTTAACAATCAAGACTGTTTGACAAACTAGCTTTTTAAACTTGGTATTTTTAGTAAGCAATGTTTGACAAACACTTCACACAAAGCCACATAAAATCAAATTATTCAATAAACACGTTTAAAAGTTGATGAAAATCAAATTTTTGAAGTTTATTTATTAAGTGTTTTTTTATACGAGGTCTCAGAAGATTTTGGTTCAATTACTTTGCAGAAACCGTTATAAAATCAGTAGTAAAATTCAACAAACAAACAGCAAATTGAAAGTAACAGTTTCTAATTAATTTATTAAAATACGTAAACCTTTCATAAATATAAATAATAAGTATGCTTCAACACATCTCTACTTAGCCCCAATAGCCTGTGTTCTGTATTAATATAGCGGATCTTATCATATATATTTTATCATGAATAATCGAATCCAGGACATTTAAGTGGTCTGTTCTAGATAGCCTTTCTTTTTCTACATCTGTTCCAAGGCGGTATAAACATGTAAAACTAACGACGCTTCGAACTTTCCACATACTCTCAAGTTCCGATATCGTAAAGTGTAATGACACCGAAGCAGTACAGACTGTACTGCGCAGAGGTTTATTTAAAAAAAATATATAGTAGCCCATTCCATTGACTGCTTCTAGGCTCCGTTACAGTAACGAAACGATCTCGACGCGGTATCGGTGCGACTCCCTAGCCACATATTTATAACAACTACCAATGCAATTTCAACTTTGAATCACCAGTAATAAGGTTGCATTTTCTTCGATCGAAATATAGAGGTGGAGATTTTAAATTTCGACTCGCCGCGACATTAAATCGTAATCGAACACTTTACAGTGACGGTCGCGTGGAAATATCGCGTTCGGATGGTATAAATATGCACTTATCTTTCTTTTTAGTTTAAGTAAGTCTGCATAATGCAGGCCGGCGAGGCCCACGTGTGCTGCGAATAAAATTTTAGCACTCCCGCATTGTTCTATGCGCTATCCCGTGAGTGCGAACGGGACGGGAGATGGCCATTTTGTCAGTGCAATAACGAAGCAAGTGACTATAATTCTGGATTCGAATGGGGACTTTTTTTATGAAGTCTGCGCTAGGCTTTGCGAATTTCTTTCATTTCGAGTTTGTGTAGCTTGTACGTACATTTGTGCTTTGTATGGAGGATTTTATTAAAGTCTCAGTTTTGTTAGAAAGTCGTTTTATTTGTATACTTTGTTAACGCATGGCTGCGATCACGCAGGTGATGTGATGTTAAGTGATGATGCAATTTATGATAGCAGCGCGCCAAGTTGGGAGGGACGAAGTCTATTGTTAATTAGCCACGACCTACTGCGAAACCTAAACAAACTTTGTGGCCTTCTTGTGACAATTAAAAAAGATAAAATCCTACAGAAATCGAGCCCAAAATCCATAAGAACTAGAACTGAAATAAAACGAGATTTTTTCATAAAAACATACAAAGTACTTACATCTATTATTATTTTTCTTTGTTAGATCACACACTTAATTATTATCTAACTTTTACAGTACTTACAGTCATATTTATCTATTAAATATTCTTATTATTTTGTCATTTATAATTTAAAAGAAAATATAACTTACCAAAAAATCCTATCCGTATCATAATAATTGACCACATGCATTTTTTCTTTTCAGGTAAGCGAAACGCAAAACGAATTGGCAAGGTAAACGCACCAACTCGACCAGAAATCAAATTATTATCAATTAATATTGGATTGTCGGTCGCATGATTGATTAATAATATAAAATCCGGCACCGGCCGTCCGTCTGTCACCCTGATTGACATATTTTAGCATTAATTGACATATGTCATATAATTTTAATTGCGCGAATTGTTTCGCTGGACAGATGAGAATTGATCGTTAAGGACAAATTAAATGTAAATATTGCTAAAGATCTATTTATATATCCAGGGGTTTAATTTAAGGTTATGTGTAAATGTTCTATACAAATCAATAACATTCAAGTATCTGTTTATAATTATAACAACGGATGTACGTAATGATAGTTATTTAAAAAAAACTTTTTCTTAAATTTTTGTCAGTGTATTCCTGCCGGCTAATTTCTGAATGGCTGGACTGATTTACACGGGCTTTCAAGGACATATAATTAATGTTATATATCACTTCTACGTGGGTGAAACCTTGGAACACAGCTAGTTAATTATGTGACTAGATAATAATATAGAAAGTACTTATTACTTTTTTACTAGTTTGCCTTAATACCTAAGTTTTTGCTTAACTGATGATCAGAGGTTGGACAAGGAAGGACTCTTTGAGACAGAGCTTTGTAAGGTTTCTCACTTTGGAGCCTTGAAACTGACCGAGCTGGCAATCGAAATTTATTATACCCTCAGTTTTAGTTTTAGTTTTCTATGATCTGTGATTATCCTACCCTTTGACTATGTATTTATGTCATCAATGATGTTAATTACTGTATAAACTACTGTACTGTACTAGTATAAAATTATCATTGTATGTCATAACCACTTCCTAAAACAGATTTCGTTTCATTGGAAGTGAATTCTAAGTTGTTTTGAAACTACACTTAACAACCCTGACAAACGATACCACATCCAATATTCTTCTAACCTTGTAAATTTGTTTATTTAGAAAATATAAAAGAAAAATAAGTATGACACATGTCAGTCATAATCAAATTAATAAAAACAGATAATTTGAAAATCTACATTTAAATAAAGTACCAAGGCGTCATAACTCACTAGCAACCTCGAGCTAATATTCTTCACTGCAAACATATTACGTAACGTCGCTCCTATCCGTCAAACGTCAAGGCTGAAAGGTAAACAAGGACAGGTCAAGGACCGCCTCCCCCCTCCGCCCACCACCCCGGGTCCAACTTGATTGATTCCTTATTGACGCAAGCACGCACGTCTTTCAAACGTTGATGCGTTTTGAGGGTAGTGTGTTTTTTTATCTAAAAACATACGTATGAGCATGTAGATATATAGTTTTTATTGTGATGTAACAACTGAGAAATGAATAATAAACTAGAACCAAAGACAAGTAAAAATTTAATTAGTAATAAAATGTTTTTTTCGTTCTGCTGCTCCGAATTTGGGGTGAAATGTGCGTATGGGATTTTAATCGGATCTGGTGACGTTGTCGCTTGGGTATGTCGGTTTGTAGCAAAATAAATTAATTATAGTCCATTTATAAATTGTAAAAAGTAAATTTATACAGGCAAAAGTTTCAATTAAATTATACTCCTACAATCGTAATATTAAGTCAATAAAATAATGTTCAAACACATAAATGATTAGTGGATCAATTACTTCCAGAACATCATTACTCAAATGTTCACGTGACATCAAACATGAACAAACTAACCCACTTCTGTTACAGTAACACCATCATCGAGTCTATTTACAAACGATCAAGACGGTTCGGTCGCACTCTAGCTGAAATATTAATTCCCATCATATCTCGAATGATTGACGTCTGTCTACGCGGGATATATCCGTCACGGGTAAACACCCCACTCCCAGCGGCGAGAGATTCTTCACACTGACGACTTGTTGCGACTCGACGCGACTGTCGCAGTCTGTTTTAATCAATGCTCTAATCTCAAATTTACCATTTCAAACTATTATTTTTCTCAGGAAATGCGATTGCGAAATTAAATATTGTTGAGTCAGCATCTATTAAGAATGCTCCGGTTTTGGAGTGAAACAAACATACGTAGAAGAGTTTCTGTCAGATCTGAGTTACGCTATCGCTTAGATTCGTCGGTTTTTCGCAAAGTAACGCCTAGTTACATGTTGCTATAAATCGAATTTACGTAACCTAAAAAAAACATTGTATATTTTCCTCAGGCTAATTTTTTAAGCTTAATATATTAGTTATAATACTGTCATGTATAAGCGATTTCAACCGACGTGATTTTGTCAAAATATATATAACTATCAGAATCCATTGTTATACGTCATGAGCTTGTTCAAGCATCGCAGCGTAAATAATAACGCGACTGACGCTTTTATTCATACTGGCATTTCAGGCCGTCAGTGTGAAGCAGCCCTTTTCCTCACCCGTTCCGCCCCAACCCTCCAGAGTGAAATATCTCAATCTTCAGCACGATTTATTGATTGATATATCGATTCAGAGAGCGTCTTCGAAATTTATGGCCCTCGTGTCGGTCAGATTTGATTTGGATCGTAATAATATGATGTATCTGAAATTATTTCTGGTGAGAACTGAGAAGCTAATGCTTTGCGATGTATCACTTAGCCAGGAATACAGAATGTTCAAACATTATTATGGATATCTAATGAAACTTATACAATAAAGTTGAGATCGCACTGTCTAGTATGCCGTTAATATATTTTTTTAATTATCTAAATAACTAAAAATTGGCTGTAACTTTCAATTACAGTTAACAAAATATTCTTTATTTAAATTGAGCTGTTATGACCATGACTTAAAAAAGTGACGAGTGGAATACGAAATTAATTATAATTCTTTCTATTTCTAAGGTTTGTTAAAGCTATTAGAACATAAAATCAAAATCGAGGATGGCATCATGATAATTTTAACCAGAAATACGAGTAGTTCGCTTTGTATCAATTTAAGGCATAGATATCTATTATTATAAGTCTTCATGAGCCTATAGTTTACCCCTTAAATCTTCTGTATTTCAGCCAATGTTGACTGGAGACAGAAAAGCATAAAGAAATACCTCTCTTCCCCTGAAGAGCTTTATTGTAAAGTGTTTTACTTTCCTTTTGCGCCCAGCTCAATTTACGTGTTTAGGATCTGCGTTATCACAGTCTGACATACAGTTATATACGTTAGGTTGTATAAAAATAACACCCCTGTTATGTGTCGGGGGTTTAAAACAAGACTTTATACACGAAAATAAAAACGCAATCTCCCATGCGCCCGCTGCAACTGACAAAGTATCCGAGTTCCAACGAAAATAGTAAACGATGTTTGACAAATAGCGAGCAGATGTCGGAGCGGGGTGCGCGACACTTGGCGCCTCGCGCGGGGACAGCTACACTTGCGGCTCTTTATGTTATCCTGGTAGATATGTATGAAACATATTTTATGAAAAAAAAAAAAAAAAATAACCGGCCAAGTGCAAGTCAGACTCGTGCACGAAAGGTTCCGTACCATTTATAAAAACTACAAAAAAATCACGTTTGTTGTATGAGAGCCCCCAATATTTATTTTAGTCTGTTTTTCATTATCAAATTATTGTTATAGCGGACACAAAAATATACACTGTTCATGACTTACAGACGGACAGCGGGGTCTTTTTAATAGGGACCATTTTATTTACCCTTTACATTGGAACTCTAACAACGTTAATAAATCGGTTTTTCAGGTGCGATGCTTTAGAGCAACTGTTTGTACGCAATCCTTTTACAATTTGCGGTCACAGTATTATCCCACCCTTGACTTTCTTAGTACCATCTTAGTACGAGTAGCAGCACAGATACAGAATACATAATAGTACAGGGTAGCAACTTATGGTAACATTCGGAAAGCAAACATCAACAAGACAAAGCTTTCAAGTATGTTAGCAAATTATTGATTGCTAAAATTTTAAATTCAACTAAACTAAATAATTGCTATTAAATTTTTTCTACTTTTAAAGATATGTCTTCTACTTTTCCGACATCCTAAAAGCACCTATACACTTTATACAATTTTCTCCATCTATTTTCAAGATTTCCATTGACAGTAGAGCGTCTTCGTTTTGACATTTCCTTTGTCACATCTGACGTTTAGTGATGACAGCAACACATCTGAGGTTTTAAAACTATCTGCAGCAGTACACCATCTTACTGCGTTGATTTTAAAGTCGAATTTCATTTGCGCCACCGTTAAAATAGCTTTGTCTTCGTCAGTTGCTTCTGCAAGTTTAGTCTATACAGTTATAACAGATCTTAATGGTTGGTGTTAAGGTTGATATTGTGTTGGTTTGTTAATTTGGCGTTACATTTGCGTATCTTCAAGGTTGTTTTGATGGAGTGGCCCGTCAATTAAATAGTCGAGCGCTCAGTACGTCTTGTGTATGATTGAGTGCAATGATGCAGATTTACTTTGAAGATACGCTTTTGTAGTGTTATAGCTTTTTTTTATTAACTTTTAACATAGACACTTTTCATTTAGCTTTATAAATAGTCTATAACTAGTCTTTTAGTGATCTTAGAAAGAATGACAAGTACTAAAATATTTTCTAGTTATGGCTTTGCTTTGGTTTGGTTATTATAAGTTCTGGTAAGGCATCGGTCGTCGCTAGTTAACTCCCTGCCGCCTAGTTAAGTAGACTACGACTTCCAGTATGATGGCAAGTAGAAACCGTCAGAGTAAAATAAAGTTAAACCTCTTCCACGTCTGCTCTTAGACTACATCGCAGAAGGCAGTCAAGGGCAAACTGTCAATTAATAAAAAAAGGAGTACCTGAGTAAGTAGATGTATATACTGTGCTTCAAATCATAGAACCCTACTTACTACGTCATATTTATAAACATGGACTAAGATTTAAATCTCAATTTTCTTCAAAGTAAATTGGACCTAATCATTTTTGCTGTACTACTACAACAAAGCGTTAGCTTTTAGCGATTTCTGTTCTGTGATTACGACCTAATCATTAATACAATTTCAAGTTGACTTTACTTTGAAGAAAAATGGGGTTCAAATCTTAGTCTACGTTTATAAATATGACCGTATATGTTTTGTATACATATACATAGTTATTTAGCGTCCTGTCCGTCAATCGCAGCGTTATTTTAACACAAACACGGGGGAGAAAAATCGATGATGGGCACATTGTGCGACCCACATCGACTTTGAGCTGTCAACTTTGATCGAATCAACTGTCCGCGCCTTGAAACGACGTAGAGGCGGCACCAAACTAATTAATAAAGATAAGCAATACGATGATTATAATATAAAGATAGAATTGTTTTCATTATGAAAAGTACTACTATCACAACCAGTTTAATTATATGCTGCCCTTTGTTTTTTTTTTTGACATAAATATATGCGATGACGTATGTATTCGTTAAATATGTGACATAAATCGAAATGATGTACCTACTCACTAAGGATATGTATCGCGGAAAATCGGTTTTCAAAAGAATGATGACAAGTCCATTGACTTTGACATAAAAAATGTAATTAAGATCTGTAAATATTCTCAAGGATAGACGTAGGTAATGTGTGCAAACAAATTCAGTTAATATATAAACATTTTGTAAATTTTTCACTAATATGGATAAAGGAAAATCGGTTATTTATACAATCGATGACAGTCGTATCGAATCAACTTAGATTGAATTAACTGTACGTAGGCTTATAAATCCTTATAAGCGGCATATAAAATATGTGATTAAATGACGTATGAAATAAACTGTTGCTTTTTTTTGGAATTTGTAGGAGAATAGAATTAAAAGGCGTAATAGATCTGGATTAAAAATATATTAAGTTTTGACGTAAGTATTTTACGTATTTCTGTTATTTGTACTTAGAATTATGTCATAATTATATGCAAAATTATTAATGTTGTCGAAAAGGTGAATATTATCGATAAAATCGATGGCAAACACGTTATCAGCCCACATCGACTTTGAGCTGTCAAGTGTGATTGAATCAACGTCGCAGTGGCATTGGAATGTCACAGAGGTGGCATTTGGATTTCAACGAATAATAAATGTACTTAATTAATCATTGACAGTTTTTATATAATCGATTTTGTATGAAATTTTGGCATCGAGGTCATAAGGCGTATTTAGTTACAATTGTCATAACAATAAAACATTATTCAAACTTCTTTAATCATACGTTTTTTGTAATATTTTTAATGTTAACGTTTTTTCGTATTTTAAATGGAATGTAAATAAATGACTGAAAACTATTTGCATTGCATTTAAAAACATTTTTGCCTAGTTTTATTTTTTTAAGATCAGGGCTAGGTTGAAAAAGTCGAAATATTTGTACTTATTGAAGATAACCACCACAAAATAGTAAAAAAATAATTTGTTTTTAAAAATGTTTGTAAATGGATTGAATATTAATTTGACTAGACCTTTGCTATCTCCTGTAAAAAGAAATGTCTAGTGCTTTAGTGTGTCATTAAAATAGACTAATAACGAAAGTTTTAGCGTTCACTTATAAGTAATAGGTACCTTCATCCTATATCAATGCCTATCTAAAAACATCAAAAACAACTAACTACTAAATACGTAAGTTTTATTTTTTATTCCACTTTAAAGTAGAGTAACCTATATTTCTTAAATAAAAGAGAAACGCCTCTTTTTTTCAAAATCGGCACATTTTTGCTTCAATTTGATAGCTAATGATTCCTACTATCACCTCATAAAGGTATCGCTATACGCTTCCAGTGACCCTGTATAGTACTTAGTACCTAGTACTAAACTATGTAATCGATCTAATCATCTCTATATCACACAGCAGCCATTAAGATTCTATCTGACCACTGTCCGTGTAATATTTTAACCATAATATCCACTGAACGCCAAAACATTTCACGAACAAGTATTTAGTAAGTTGGCCGCTACGAGTATGCCCGCTATCGACGGACAGTTTACACAAACGAAAGTAAATATAAATCGCGGTGAACGTATCTATTGTTGTACAAGTTATTGCAAGGGGTTTGAATTTACAACAGATAACACTGTGTTTAGCCACCCAGCGAGTCACGAGCCACTTTCCAATACCAATGGTTTGTGTATGAATTATATCATAATATATTTTTACTACTTACCAGTGTCTGCCTTCGGCTTTACCTGTAACGATTTGGGGTCATACAATATTTCGCAACTTAATTTTTTTATATAAATTTATATTTACGGGTTCGGGATTCAGTTTACTAACCTGTAAAACCATCAAAATAAATTAAGCAATTATCTTATTTAACAAAATTGCTTGATAATTTGATATTTAAATTTTAAAACGTAGCATGATTGTAATCTTGTTAAAACAATTTTAAAGGTATGTAAAAATGCCATGTGTATTGGGCATAAATTGGTGGACTAATTTATGTAAGATTGCCTATAAAAGTAATATAATATAATCCATTTTATTACCTACCCGTGACATAATGTAAGTATTAATCAAAGTTACAAATTTCTCAACTACAAACGGAGCATACTATACATTTAATTATTGTACAACATTAAACAGCTCGGCTGAAATGTCCAACAAGAAAATGTCACCCGAGCATAACAGACAGAATAAAAAAAAATATAGACGCCTCTATCCCTTACAAAGGGCGCGGGTAAATAAAGCGGCGGACAAAGACGTCCGTCTGCGCGCGACATCTGAGCGACGTGTGTCGACCCCCCGGACCCCCTGGCGGACCCCCTAACCCCCGCCCGATAATGATGTTAACTCGCCAGGGCTGTGTCGCGTTTTTGACTGTTTTAAGGAGCTGGCTCCTTGATTAGTTTGGTATTGAACCTACTGAAGTACATCTATATGCGTTACGTGTGCATCGATTTTGGTTTGATTTTATATACTAGTATAATTTGGAGAATTTGTCTTTTATATAGAAAGACACGTTTTCAAATAATTAGAAGATTAATTAATGTAGGCGTACATTGTTTGGAATTTCTCTTTAATTTTGATTTTAAAACGACACCATTAGGTTAAGGCAACTTAACCATAGCTGTGACCATAGTTAAATATGAGATGCAGATTGATCGTGGTAACTCAAAATATCTCTGCGAAAAGATAACTGACCTTGCAACATCTCAGATCAATAGGACAAACGTACGAAAGCTTGAAAGCCAGGTGAAAATACACCGACTTTATTGCAAAATACCCACACGACGTTCCTTCAAATAAATACCGATCCGAGTCGAGCTCGCTCAGTAAATTGTCTTCAAGAGCTGACCGCCCCCCTCTTACCTAGGGGGCGACGGGCGATAGGGGACGGGGGGTTAGGGGGTCGCAGGGGGTCTGCCGTCCCCCCGTTCGTCTTGCTTATGACTGACAGGCGGACAGCTTGAGTGATTGAGAGTGACTCGAGGTATAATGCGCTCAGGCGAAGTACAGTCCCGGAGATGGTCGTAACATCTGTGTATTGAATAGAGCGCTGGGAGAACTGTATTACAATACGATCAATTCATATTTGTAGATGGCGATTTTGAATCTTAATATATTTGCTATTTTTATATAATAATAATAATGATATGGTTATATATTAAGTAAACATGAAAAACTAAGAGGACTGCGATTTGTGAACCAAATAGATAGAAGAGTATCAATATGTTTTAACATTTTGTATTCACTCTAAGGAGGTAACTAGATCATACGAGCATAATAACACATTTTGATTTCTTTTTATCACATCACACTAATATTATAAAGGCGAAAGTTTGTGTGTAAGTATGTTTGTTTCTCCTTTACGCTGCGGCTACTGCAGCGATTTGGCTGAAATTTGGAACGGATATAGGTTTTATTCTGGATTAACACATAGGCGTTTCATCCCGGAAAATCCATGGTTCCCGCGGGATTTGTGAAAAACTTAATTCCACGTGGAGAAACTCGCGGGCGTCCGCTAGTTTGATAATATACCAACGACGTCTTGTGCCAACAACAACAATCTAATTCATAGGTTGTGCATGTGTTCAGTAAAAATCTTGATTGTGACAAATGGACAGACAGACAACCGAGTGATCCTAGAAAGATTATCTTTTTGCACTCAGACGTTCAGAACTGTAAAAATATAGATTACCTACGTAGTTCCACGTTTAATCATTATAAGAAAAGCTATATAAATAAAATGTACTCTTGTACTTTATCTAATTATATTCTTAGTAAGTATTCCCTCATTATGTTTACTTTTCATTAAAACTAATTCAAGTTGACATTACAGCATGACGTATTAAAGTAATATTAAAAGCAACCATCTCTTACACTATCGGGCAAGATATGAAAATACTTTACAATATCCTATCTCCGAGTCCTATCTAAACTATTTGTACCTCTATTCCCGTAGTCATAAGGTTGTATTTTCTTTAAGATTTTAATGAAAATAAGTAGTTTTGTACAGTATAAAATAGAATGCAGTGTTATGAATTAAAATATGGCTTGCCGTTTTTAATGCGCTCTGCAAGGTGTTTGCAATTAGGTATCGTGTTGCGGCGTATGGTGGTGTTTCATAGCGTATTCTGTGCCTTTGTTACCTACCTTACCTTTCACACGTGTATCTTTTTTTTTAGTTTAAGTTGGAAGTATGGAAGCGGGCTAACTTGTTAGGAGGAGGATGAAAATCCACACCCCTTTCGGTTTCTACACGGCATCGTACCGGAACGCTAAATCGCTTGGCGGTACGTCTTTGTCGGTAGGGTGGTAACTAGCCACCGCCGAAGCCTCCCACCAGCCAGACCTGGACCGATTAAGAAAATCTCAATCTGCCCAGCCGGGGATCGAACCCAGGACCTCCGTCATTAAGTCCACCGCGCATACCAGTGCGCCACGGAGGCCGTCAAAATAAAGATACACACGTGTATCTTTATTTAGGTTAGGTAAGGCATGGATACCTGAGAATTTCTAGGTGTGTGTAGTCTGCCAATCCGAATTGGACTAGCGTGGTGAACTATTGGCCTACCCCTCTCATTCTGACAGGTGACTCGTGCTCAGTAGTGGACCGAATACAGGCGATGATGATGATGAAGGCATGGATACTTGCCTTTGAAGTTTGAGCATTTACTTGCTCCGAGTCATCATCTTTATTAGCTCATTTTAGAGCGTCAATACAGTTTCAAACCTGATAAGAGAGAGGATATGGAGCTTAGACTCGCCACGCTGGCTGATCCAATGTGAGTTGCTGAGGGAAAAAGAAAAGTTCAATATTTCATAGCTCGACTTCTCGATTTCCTTATTATTTTGTTTTCCTATAAAATAATATCTCAGCGTTTAAATACCTGTATTAAGATATTTCTGATGGCGGCAACATTCAACGAGTACATCAGCTGAGAGACGCGGTGTGGCACGCAACGTATTAGCGCGGACGGACAGACGGACAGGTAATCCGCCGGTGCCCTTCATTACCACCCCTTGTTATTATGGGTTTCTTTTTATTAACACGTCTTGAGAGATATGTTCAAAGAGCAACACGCTTACACGCTGTCTTACGAGTAACATTTGGTTCGTAGCATAATTCCTAAGAATGATTATTACAAATTACTACTTAAGTTGGCAAACATATTTTTGAGCAGTTGGTAGATCTAAGTTTTCAGCCCGCGTCCTTGGTGATGGCAATTCAGAGGGCATAAATAATAGACTAAATATAGAATTGTTGGTTATGATGATGGGAACATACAGTATTATTAGGATAATATTTCGCAAAACGCAAGTTTGTTCCGCAACGTGATTTTAATATAGGCGATAGCTGCTGTACTGCAGCTTTCCATTTTAACAGAAATTATCCTCTTCTACTATCAACTTTATAATATATAAAATTTCAGAATTAAGCTTGTGTCGTTGTACTCATCTAAATCATTGAAGCCAAATAAAAATGTATACTATATTCAGGTTTATTTTACTTGGACATATTATTTTTCGTGCTTGAATGTATTAAGACCTAGTGGTCCGGTAATTTTGAGCTTATTTTCTATTCCTCTTGAATCTTGAGCGCGTTACTCTTTGTTAAATCCTAAGTATAAGGTATCGCTATTATTTCTATAATCTACTTATTGTTTTGACATGCAAGACATGAAATTGCCTTGCGATGTTCCGTAAGAATATTTTATAGTATCTTCGTTTCTTGTATAAGTAAGCATAAACATGTACTAACTTTGTTAAAAAAACTCGTTTCATTTGTTTTATCTAAATATTTATTTTGCTTTTATATGTATAGTAGACTTTTTTAAATAGGTATATGGTAAAGTATTGCTTGGCTTCATTTAAAGTAATAATAGTTTATGAAGAGAACTAATCTGAATCTAAAAAAACAATTAGAAAAAAATACAATCATCAATTATTATTTGGGTCAGAAGACTATACAAAACTATACTTAAAGAAAATGAAAAAAAAATATCATGATGTACTTACCTAATATTAAAATAAAAAATATAAATATTAAATAATTAAAAAAAAACAATTTAGCTTACGATACTATCTGTAAAGACACTACCGAAGCATCGCCCACAAAACAAACCTTAACTCTTTTACTAGGAAACTATAACTAGCGTGGATATATACGACACATTTGTGCGATATAAGGAATTGTACAATGTAATTCAACTGAAAACATTTTCCTAACTCAATGAAAGATATTCGTAGAACTTGTCCTGCAAAGAACACTTTATTAACCTGCCTACTTAAATAAAATGTTCAAAGACGCAAATTCCCTTTGGCATAAACGCAAGCGTCTAAACAGTGTCCAATCGTACTTTATTGAACCACACACTAAGCCGGTACATCGGTCGGGAATCGAACACGTACCCACCTACGACACTTATTTACAACACTCGTCCAGCGATATATTCCGAATCAAATTGTCGAAGGATCATCGTGTCGGGCTCCCACGCTCGACAAACCAAGCAAAAGTATTTAATTACGCCAAAATCGACTTTAAAACTGTTACAAATAAGGCGATTTGAAATGAGTCGTGTTTTGTTAAGTGGTGAATAATTTGCGATCTCTTATTAGCTTATTTGCGCCTGGTACTTCGCAGCCGCGACATAATGCATGTTTGTTTTATTGAACAACTTAAAGTGATTGATTGATAAGGTTGCTGTTTGAATGATTACTTCCTTTTCGATTCAATAGGTTCGCAATTTGAATTGTCGAAAACAGTCATGGCCATTTTTTGCACACAAAATAAGCTAAACGCACATTTCAATAAATATTAATATATTTGAAGTTACGAAACGCAACATGTTAAGCGAATTGTTATCTGTGAAACACAAGCTAATCTAAGTGAATTAAAAGTTTAGCGCTGCATGTGCAAATAGTTCAAGATATTATGATGACTGTTTATTCGTCATTACATACATTACAATTTTGATAATATTATACATTTTGATAATAATAATTAATTAATGATTTTTTTTGAATTTAATGATTGATTTTCAACTTCTAATAAAATTTCTTGAAAATCCTAAAGAGTCTAAAAATAAAATATAGCAGGTAAATATCCATGAATTACTTTAACCGTTGAGAGGTCGTGTCGGTCCTATAGACCCGCAGCCGTTACTTGTCAGTGAATCAATCAGTGGTGTATTATTATTAAATCAAGAGGTCGTCAGGTCAATGTTCAATGATTTTTTGTTTTGTTTTCTACACGTACTTATTAGTAATATTTTTTTTACCATGTTTTGAAAGAGTACGACATTTACCTTATATCCCTGTAGTGTTAACATGCGACCAACGTCATCTATTTATCTTCTAGTGAAGAGAAATAGAAAAAATTCAACATTTGTTTTAAACCTTTTGCTGTTGTTTGGAACCCTAAAATCTATTAGCAAAGCGTCCCAGCAGGGCGTGGTGTTCCGTCGCTGTTGACTAATTACGTCAACTGTCTATCAACAGTTGATTGAATCAAGGGCCGCTTTTTATCAACTTATTATACTAGCAGACGCCCGCGACTTCGTCCGCGTGAAAATCGATGTACATTTTCGACCCCGTCGCCCCTTCTATTTATATTTTCGTATGTTTTATATATAAAAATTACAAAATCACAGCCCCCGGCCGAAGGCCGGTGTACAATAAAGTGCGCGTTTTGTGTGCTTGGGTAAAATGCCCAGTCGTAGCCATCGTAGGAGGCCCTATCCAACCCCCGGCCGACGGCCGGCGTGCAATTAATTGTGTCTGCGTAAAATGCCCAGCCGTAGCCACGGTCGAAGACCCTATCACAAACCCCCGGATTCTGCACCGCGTTCCGTTTTTTGTGCTTGGGTAAAATGCCCAGCCGTAGTCACGATCGGAGGCTGTATCACAAACTCCCGGCCGAAGTCCGGGCCACAATACAGTGCGAGGCCGAAGACCGCGCGTTCCGGTTTTTGTGCATCGGTAAAATGCCCAGCCGTAGTCACGGTCAAAGTCTGTATCATAAACTCCCGGCCGAAGGCCGGGCTACAATACAGTGCGCGGCCAAAGGCCGCGGGTTCCATTTTTTGTGCTTGGGTAAAATGCCCAGCCGTAGTCACGGTCAGAGGCTGTACCACAAACTCCCGGCCGAAGGCCGCGCTTTTTTTTATTTGGATAAAATGCCCAGCCGTAGTCACGGTCAAAGGCTGTATCATAAACTCCTGACCGAAAGCCGGGCTACAATACAGTGCGCGGCCAAAGGCCGTGCATTTCGTTTTTTGTGCTTGGGTAAAATGCCCGGCCGTAGTCACGGTCATAGGCTCTATCACAAACTCCCGGCCTAAGGCCGGGCTACAATAAAGTGCGCGGCCGAAGGCCGCACGTTCTGTTTTTTGAGCATCGGTAAAATGCTCAGCCGTAGCCACGATCAGAGGCCATATCACAAACCCCCGGCCGAAGGCCGCGCACTTTTTTTGCTTGGGTAAAATACCCAGCCATAGTCACGGTCGAAGGCTGTATCATAAACTCCCGGCCGAAGGCCAGGATACAATACGGTGCACGGCCGAAGGCCGCGCGTTCCGTTTTTTGTGCATCGGTAAAATGCCCAGCCGTAGCCACGATCAGAGGTCATATTACAAACCCCCGGCCGAAGGCCGCACGTTCCTTTTTTTGTGCTTGAGTAAAATGCCCAGCCGTAGTCACGGTCAAAGGCTGTATCATAAACTCCCGGCCGAAGGCCGGGCTACAATACAGTGCGCGGCCAAAGACCGCGCGTTCCGTTTTTTGTGCATCGGTAAAATGCCCAGCCGTAGCCTCGATCAGAGGCTATATTACAAACCCCCGGCCAAAGGCCGCGCTTTTTTTGGCTTGGGTAAAATACCCAGCCATAGTCACGGTCGAAGGCTGTATCATAAACTCCCGGCCGAAGGCCAGGATACAATACGGTGCACGGCCGAAGGTCGCGCGTTCCGTTTTTTGTGCATCGGTAAAATGCCCAGCCGTAGCCACGATCAGAGGCCATATTACAAACCCCCGGCCGAAGGCCGCACGTTCCTTTTTTTGTGCTTGGGTAAAATGCCCAGCCGTAGTCACGGTCAAAGGCTGTATCATAAACTCCCGGCCGAAGGCCGGGCTACAATACAGTGCGCGGCCGAAGACCGCGCGTTCCGTTTTTTGTGCATCGGTAAAATGCCCAGCCGTAGCCTCGATCAGAGGCCATATTGCAAAACCCCGGCCAAAGGCCGCGCTTTTTTTTTACTTGGGTAAAATACCCAGCCCTAGTCACGGTCGAAGGCTGTATCATAAACTCCCGGCCGAATGCCGGTCTATAATAAAGTTTAAAGCGCGTTTTTTGTGCTTGGGTAAATTGACCAGGAAAAGAGACAAACGTACAAACTTTCAACCCCTATTTCACCACCTTCTGATTTTATTTTCGCTATAAAAAGTATTCTATAACCTGCTCCGTATTATGTTCTCAAACCGTGCTAAGTTTCATTTGAATTCATTCAGTAGTTTCAGTGTGATGCCCGGTCAACAAAAAATAGGGACAGACAGACAGACAAATAATCGAAAAAAAAAGTTTTTGAATTCAGTATCGATTGTATAATGCCCTATGATATTTTTTTTTAAATTAATCAAAAAGTTCTGTAATTTGACCTGTTACAGTTTTATTATAAGTATATAGATAAGTATTTAATAGCTATTGCGCCAAATTCGTGCTCTTTTTATAGTAATAAATCTTGCATAACATTATACGATAAAAAAGTAGACAATGTGACTATTTAAACACAAAAAGGATTATTCAGTTTGAACCTGAACTTTTAAGTAGTTCCTGAGATTAGTTTCGCGCGTTCAACCAAATAAACAAACAAATTGGTCAGTTGAGTATAGAATATGTGCCTCAATATCGATATTACACAGTTTTAGTGGAAATCTCGTTTCTCCAAATAACGCCTGCGAATCAATTTGAGCAATCCGGTTTTTTCAAGATAACTTTTGTCTATCTGTCCGATTTTAATGAAACAAAGCCTATATGTTGCCCTGAACTTTGCTTAATCTATTTGTGAAATCCGCGTCAAAATCCGTTCAGCAGAACCAGAGAATAGCACGAACATACAGACAGAAGGACAGGCAGACAGACAGATAGACAGACAGACAGGCAAAAAAATCAAAAAATATATTTTTGTATTCTATTGCTCATTTCTAATCGCCCTAACTTGATTTTAGTTAAATTTGGTCAAAGTACAGACACTCGATTTCTACTCTTTTATTATAGTATAGATAGATAGATAGATAGATATATGCTGTCGCGACATTTTTTGTAGAAAATGATGTGTGCTGCGAGTGAATGACGCTGCTGTATTAGCAACCCCTTGGCCTTTTGAATAGCAATGACAATGCTTGAGGGAATTAGCAGACTGTTGGGAAGGCGCCATGTACACCTTGGGTTACATTATTGGAGTTTTAGGAAGGATCCCTAATTTTTTTTTAAATAAAATATAGCCTATAGCCTTCCTCGATAAATGGGCTATCTATCACTGAAAGTATTTTTCAAATCGGACCAGTAGATCCTGAGATTAGCGCGTTCAATCAAACAAACAAACAAACAAACAAACAAACTCTTCCGCTTTATAATATTAGTATAGATTTTACAACCTTCACTTCCTACAGATGCAAGTAAAATCTATATCTATTGATTATCACAAGTATACGTCTTTTTATTCTTTACAAGTGAGCACTTAACTACAATCTCACCTGATGGTAAGCGATGATGCAATCTAAGATGAAAGCGGGCTAGCTAGGGCTTGTTAGGAGGAGGATGAAAATCCACACCCCTCGGTTTCTTCACGATGTCGTACCGGAACACTAAATCGCTGGGCGGTACGTCTTTGTCGGTAGGGTGGTAACTCCTGCCATTAGCCAAATAATATCATCATTATCAACCCATATTCGGCTCACTCCAGTCTCCTCTCAGAATGGGGGGTTAGGCCAATAGTCCACCACGCTGGCCTGGCATTTGCAGACTTCACACACGCAGAGAATTTAGAAAATTCTCTGGTATGCAAGTTTCCTCACGATATTTTCCTTCACCGTTTGAGACATGTGATATTTAATTTCTAATGCACACAACTGAAAAGTTGGAGGTGCATGCCAGGCTCTGAAAATATTAGATCGATTTTAAAAATTCTTTTACTATTAGAAAGCTACATCTTTATCGAGTATAACATCTTACTTATGTGCTACCTTCTGATCAGTTTGAAGGCGGTGCCAAGCCAGTGGTTTTAATTCAAGCCGTTTAAATTACAAAATTTCAATGGTTCTTTCAGAAACGGCTTTAATTAAAACATGACACTAGATTAGCACCGCCCTCAAACTGAGAAAATGGGACCACCCTGGAATCAAACCCTTCAAAACAAAAAAATAACTATTCAAATCGGTCTATGACGGAATTATCGCTGGACATACATAAAAAAAAAACATATATACAGCCGAACGTAGAACCTCCTCCTTTTTGAAAGTCGGTTAAAAATAGACTATAGTTTATCTGCGTAGTTTCTATTCCCACAGGGAACAGAAACTACGCAGGTGAGAACACGGAGCTTTTGCTAGTATGAAATATAAATAACGATTATATTATAGAACTACACACGTTGTATAGAAAATACAATAATATCATATTTAGCTATGCTTGTGAAACGTGTCGTATTATTATTTCTTACTTATTCATAATTGGTTCGATCACTAAAGGACAACAAAAAAACTTTGATGATAGTAAACAAACGACCCCCTAACGCTGGCCCCGAAGAACCCCGTAAGCTAATTACGTGCGTCAATCACACGGTGATCGGGGGTCACGTTCAGTTCAATGTCACGGCCGACGATTGCAGGGTTAAATATGTTCACTCTTCTTTCGCTATTCAAGGGGTGGATAACCAAATCCCTCAAAGGTTTTGCAGTGCCTTTGATGATTTGTGTCATAGTGGTAATCTTTATATAGTGAGACTGTCTTCTCGTTTGCCCTATATTAGAACAAATAATTATGTATTTGTTTATGTTTGTATTTATCTTTACTAGCTGTTGTCCAATACGTACGCATAATTTTCGTTTTGTTTTTCATAAACTCGATATTTCGTTATTGAGAAATTTAGAAAATGGTCTAATTTTAAAAATAATACATAAAAAAAAATATTTAGTGATTTATGCGTGAGTAATTAACATAGGTCTACTTTTATATATAACGGATAACTAACTGACCGACTTACCAAAACCCCAGTACGTTTATAAAGTTGTGAACAGTAGTTTCTTTCGTGATGACTCACACACAAGGATTTTTGATTCAAAAAGGGAGAAAATGAGAGAAAGTCATATGCATGAAATGAAGAAAGACAATTCTATATTACTTAGTGTAATCGTTGAAGTGTATTATACCACAGAGAACATATGTATAAGTGTATACTATTAAAAAAAAAACATACAGACGAATTGAGAACCTCCTCCTTTTTTTGAAGTCGGTTAAAAAAAGGTGATAAGTGTTTTTTACGACCTCAACGTTTGGTAGGTAATTCCTTCTGAGTCATAGGGCGTCTGGCTTATCGCACTAATAAAAAATCGTATGATTGATAACCAAACAAGTGTCTTAGCAACAAACCAACCAATTGGACATTGCTGCTTTTGATAAAACCGCCTCGCTACAACCGAGGATTACCGCGACACATATTGATCAAAACTCATGCGATTATCGATTAAAACAGATAACTATCAAGTATTTATGATGAAATAATCCCCCGGAATTATTATTTATGAATTATTTTTTCGCCATGATGTAAAAAGTTTGCTAAAAACTTTATCTAAGAAAAATCAGTGATGTATCTTCACTAGGACCGCCGAGATTTAAGAAAGTCTGCCGGAACAAGGGTATTACCTCGCATGACATCATATACATTGGTGATTAGGTGATAGTGTGATTATGATGTGTTGCAAATTGGCGATTTTTGTTATCAGATTATGAGTTTACTACTATTGATTTATTATCCATGTATGTTGTGTTATCTATCTTGATTTTTGGATGATCAAAGTTCGATGATGTGTTTGATGTCCATTATTTTACTATAGAACACAGATATTCCGTTGTCATGACAACAAGAATAGGCAGACCACTAGGTATGTACTCGTATTTATACTTAGTTCTCATCATCATCATCATATCAGCCGATGGACGTCCACTGCAGGACATAGGCCTTTTGTAGGGACTTCCAAACATCACGATACTGAGCCAACTGCATCCAGCGAATCCCTGCGACTCGCTTGATGTCGTCAGTCCACCTGGTGGGGGGTCGGCCAACACTGCGCTTACTAGTGCGGGGTCGCCATTCCAGCACTTTGGGACCCCAACGTCCATCGGCTCTTCGCACTATGTGCCCCGCCCATTGCCACTTCAGCTTCGCAACTCGTTGAGCTATGTCGGTGACTTTGGTTCTTCTGCGGATCTCCTCATTTCTGATTCGATCACGCAGAGATACTCCTAACATAGCTCGTTCCATCGCCCGCTGTGTGACTCTGAGCCTTCTTATGAGGCCCATAGTTAGCGACCAAGTCTCGGAACCATAGGTCATCACTGGCAACACGCACTGTTCGAAGACTTTTGTCTTCAGGCACTGAGGAATTTCGGACGAAAAGATGTCGCGAAGTTTCCCGAATGCAGCCCAGCCGAGTTGGATTCGACGGTTCACCTCTTTCTCGAAATTGGACCTACCTAACTGGATCATATGTCCTAGGTATATGTATTCGTCTACAATTTCGAGTGCAGCGTTCTCAACTATAACTGGGTGGAGCGATACATGAGCATTACACATTATTTTTGTTTTGCCCATGTTCATTTTCAGGCCCACCTCTTGAGAAACGCTGCTGAGGTCATTGAGCATTGTACTAAGGTCATCCAGAGTCTGTGCCATGATGACTACATCATCCGCGAACCGCAGTTGAGTGTTTCACTTAGTTCTATTGCCTATTTTTTTTGAATAGCAAACGCCCCGCGGTTTCACCCGCGTAGTTACTGTTCCCATGGGAATACGGTAACAAATATAGCCTATAGCCTTCCTCGATAAATGGGTTATCTAACACTGAAATAATTTTTCAAATCGGACCAGTAGTTCCTGAGATGAGCGCGTTCAAACAAAAATACTCTTCAGCTTTATAATATTATTATAGATGTGATTGATTTGAAAACGAATTAAAATGTAGATAATAGACAAATATCAACCAATAGCGGCGCACCGGAAATATCGCTATCTCTTTTGTTGCCTTGGGACAAATGAGATGGGACTGCGACTACTCCGCCACCATTGGTTGATATTTTGTCTATTTCTTTTCACGAGATAATTATGTCTTTGGTCGCATGCTAGGCCTACAGGAACGTCAAGTTTTGGCTATACCTTCGGTCTGTAGATCAAAAAATAGATTTATTTTTATTTAATTTTACTATAATATTTGCAACAGATAGAGTCCTGAAAATATATCTGCTTTGTTATATGATATCGCCATTGAAGAAGATTTACCCGCAACACGCGTCGTCTGAATATAATATTCCGTTGTTGCAGTCAGATAATATTATAGAGAGCCGTCCGTCTGTCCGTCCGTCCGTCTCAGTGACGTGAGAACACTTCCTGACGGCTCGCGCAGGTGGAGATGCGTTGTGCTGTGGACACGCTCATAGGCGAAGCGGGTAGATTCATATTATTAAACCCCATATAAAAAGCCTCAATAGATCCGTCGTTTCTCATTACTAGTATAAGGTGTTTGCTAAGTTGGACTATAAAAGGGTAATTTCGTCATCTAAGGTACAAGGTCTGTATCAGTATTATAAAGAGAAAAGGTTTGTATTTCTGTATATGTAACGAATATACCTACTACTAGCTACAATATCAGGGAGTACTAAAGGCTATATAATATCCCCGTATTTCCACGGGAATGGTAGAAAATTGCGATTC
This sequence comes from Bicyclus anynana, assembly GCF_947172395.1. NCBI lineage: Eukaryota > Metazoa > Arthropoda > Insecta > Lepidoptera > Nymphalidae > Bicyclus > Bicyclus anynana. Next base: position 18,217,108 of record NC_069087.1, on the reverse strand, counting down.
TGCAAGTATAGCATCGTAGCTTGCAGATAGACAGACCGATTACAGTTATATAAAATGCATAGATGATCTTTGGGAGAAGATTTTAAGCTATGGATATATTGTTGATATAATTGACTTACCGACAAATTCGATATTTATCATCGAAATGGTATGAGTAAGTAAATTTGTCCAATATGATCAAGATAGCGTAGATAATAATATATATACTTACTATCAATGTTGATTTAATAATTATTATGTAATAAAAACTCTTTTGAGTTAAATTATTTCTAGGAGTATTAAAAGCTTTTGTATCAGTCTGAGAACCCACAACAAAGTAAGCATCTCTCAAGTCAATGTGTCCTGAACCCCAGTGAAGTGCAGCAGGCAATGTGGCATCATGCGCCCGAGTTGATTAGTGTTGCCAACGTACTCTGCCGCGAGACATGTTCGCGCTTGTGCTAGAATAGCGCGCGGTAATTTGAACATGTTTTTTTACACAATACACCGTGATAGCCCAATGGATATGACCTCTGCCTCCGATTCCCGAGGGTGTGTGTTCGAATCCGGTCCGCGACATCCACCTCCAACTTTTCACTTGTGTGCGAATTAAATATCACGTATCTCAAATGGCGAAGGAAAAACATCGTGAGGAAACCTGCATACCAGATAATTTTCTTAATTCTCTGCGTGTGTGTCTGCCAATCCGCATTGGGCCAGCGTGGTGGACTATTGGCCTAACCCCTCTCATTCTGAGAGGAGACTCATATTCGGCTCAGCAGTGAGCCGAATATGGTATGGTATTGGTAATGATGAATAAACACAATACACAGACAGGCTGACATGGTGGAGGATTATATTTTGTAATAAGTATAGATTGAAGAAATAAGTATAGACTGGCACATCTGCAAGCTAATTCACTAACTTTGACGGATGTTAATTGACATCTACGAAATTGAGATTATATGCAACTAATGTCACCCGGTGCCTACTGACAACCCTTCGTGGATATCATACAGTAGGTAGATGACATTTCTCAGTTGAGTTTATTTTAGTAGGTTGTTAATTAAGATCAAATTAGTGATTAGGCCAGCTGGTGATCGTCTCATAGTGTTTATAACTTTACATCATATAATCATACTAAAAATAATCTAAAGAGACATGAAAACTCATGTAGCATTGTGTAAAGAGAAGTGTAAGTAAAACAGGTAAGTGCTTACATTTGTGTTCCTCTCGCTCTAAGAAGTGTCCGGAGTGACGCAAAGCTGTGACACGCTCGCGTCTGAGCACTGAGCACTGAGCAATGAGCTCTGAGCACTGAGCACTGAGCAGTGAGCGGGCTTTAGTTGACCGTTGCTTGAATAAGCGAATCTTGAATGACTACAGGATCAGCCTTTTAGTTCTGCCACTTTAGCAAGCAAGGCAAAATAAAATTATTTAATGTTTTTATATTTATTAGCTTTTACTTTTTTTGATCTATTACCTAGTTAGTGAGGGTTAAATCTTAGAAGACATTATAAGTATATTATAAGAACTTCTTACTTATTTCGATTAAAGTTATCTAAATCTTTGATGTCAATATGAAACTGGTCTGATGATGGCGTTGGAAGGTGCCCATAAAAAGTAAAAAATTACAGTAAGAATTTGTACATTTTTAATAGTTATTTTGTGATTGTTTTTTTACGCACTTTACATCTCTAGTTTGGGCTTAACTTTGCTGGTGCTAAGTGTTAAAGTATTTCTATGAAGTCCTTTGAGAAGATGCATTGATTTAGTAGATCATCACTCAAGACATCACTAATACATATTATTTCAGTACCAATCCATCTCCGAACACTATTAATAACAGTCCCATATTATATTTTACAGGCACATAATTTGGCGAATAAGATAGCCCCGCAGTCTAGAATGTTCCGTATATCCACAGATCAAGTGTAGCACATAGACATGCAAATTGGCGCACTTCTTTAGCGGCAGTTCATTGTTATAACGCTCGCGGGACACCTTGGCTGCACCGTTGCTTTAATGCGGAACCGGCGTTTTGTTTAAGCCGTTTTCTTTGCTGTTGTATAAGTGAGTGTGTAACTAACATTACGAGGATCACTGAACATGGAAAACGCTTAAGCTGACGCCTTTGCATGCTAACTCCAACCTTAATATTCTTTTTTTTGTGTGTAATTTCTTCTTCTTCCTCTTCTTCAAATGAAAGAGCTAAATCAAGAGCATTGGCTGATAACAGCATAAATTATATAACTTATTTAGGTATAACAATTCAGCGGTTTTTAGATGGATTATCCTAGATATGATAGAACAACATTGATTGCTGTATCTGTTTGCATAATTAGTTCTAGTGTTATTAAAGACTTGTGGTTCAGAATAGCCATAGGATATATTATATATTTCATTGTGGTTCGTTTAATCTTCTTAGAGAGTATAATATTTAAATTATTAACAGACGTTCAGCTTTATATCTAACCAATAAACTAATCAATGTAAGTAAATAAGACACAAAAAAAATGTTTTCTCCACAAAAAAGAAAATCAATATGCGTCTCCCGATGTCGATCTATTTTACCTATTCCAAAAACAGTTACAGTTGGTTTAGCTTAAAGAGGAAAACATTACAGACAGGCAGAGTTATTTGTGTATATATAACGAAGAATGGCTTGAAAAAGTGATATCTTTAATACAATTTCGCGAAACCCCCCCAGATTATCCAAGAAGTTGGGTTGGGTAGACGCAGTTTCAAAGTTCAAGTGTGCATAGAAAATGCAAATGAATGCAGTTCTTTGTCGTAACGGCGCTCACGGGACACCTTGACGGGCGGTGTCTAATGTGAAACCGCTATACGCCATCCGCCATTTTGTTTTTCAAGCGTCGCGGAATAATGTTAGTGCTCCGCAATGTCCTTTGCTGCACATTTCGTCGGTTTACAAGAGTTACGACGAGATTAAAAATCATTTGTTTTGCAGCTGTGTGGCTCTTGGTTAAATTGAATAACTTATGAGGAGATGGCTGGTTAAGGCGTTACGAAAAGTGTAATCGGCTGAAGCGAACGGACGTTGTGATGGAGAGCAAAGATAGTTTTACTTCAGTTGTGTGGTCTAAAGCAAACTCGTTTTTAGAGGTTCCTTCCCTACATGCAAAGTGAGGATTAATTTTTTATCGTCTATCCCATGGTATCGTAATCGGTGTTTTAGTGCATTACATAAGGGATTAAATTGCTCATTCTACGGAACACTGAAATTCCGTACTAACAAGTGTAACTAGATTTTGTAACTTTCTCCTTTAACAAAGATGGTCAAAAATGTAACCCTTCAATTTGATCTATCATGAAATTGATCGACAAACATCAAATACTATAAATGTTACCTCAAAGGGATTTTTTTTATTAAGATTAATCATCTTATAATAACAAAGCTAACTGAAGGTCGTTTAGCTGATTTTTTCAATGTTGTGAGTATTTGAAATGTTTATAAATGTCAGGGCTATCAATATTAAATTATTATCAATGATGGATTAGCTTCAACATCCTAATGCACTACTTTTTAAGCAACTTGTAAGTATACTGTTGCCTACATTAGACAAAGAGATACATATATATAAGTACAGGAAATGTAGGAAATATGACTACAAGAATTACATGGCAAGAGTTTTCTTAACCATCGGAATCGGAAGGGAGAAACCCAAAAAGCTTAACTTCAGGACATCGACCGCCCCCTCCCTTGGAATGGCTCAGAAACACAAAAATTTTTTGGATTGCGGTTTTTCTCCTAAACTTAGAGATTTACACTAAAGTTTATTTGACAATAAATATAGAGGAAATTCTCATCTACCATTAATGTCATTGAGATACTATCGTACGACTTGAAATACAGAAGATAGGTGGCGCTGAAGTTGCTTGAAATGTTTGACATTTTGACATTTGAACACTTGATTTTGGTCAGAGTCAACCTTTTTTATATAATTTTGTAGTCATCTTTGACCCTAATGATGTTTATTGTAAAACTATCATCTAGAACATAGCCACTTTACGAGCACGTATCTTGCGCCCACGTTAAGAACACCTATTGCTTTGCGCCGGTCAACCTGAGTCAGGTGAGTGATGTGCTTGTCATTTCACCGTTCAATTCAGTTCCCGTTTTCTTAAAAACAATTATCCTTAAGTCAGGAACTAAGCATTGCTTTCTAGCGCCAGGAATAAGCATAGTGTTTGTACTTCCCGTCACAAGCTTTGTCTCAAAAAGCCCCATACTGCTAAAACTTTTTCTTCAAGTTATGTCAGTGAATAATCAGTTGAGTTTGTAAGTAATTTCTTACATTCTGGAAATACTGTGTGATCGTCCACCAATCAGGTTACAGCTAGATGACGTGATCGTCACATAGTTGGTGAGGATTTGTAATTCTCAGAATTTTAAAGGTTTGGCAAGAAAAGCTAAATGATGGCTTCCTATTCCGGCCACGATCCTGTTTTGGAAGTTGGCCTCGGTAATTGAATGACGCAATCAATAAATTGGTTTATCAGTCTGATTGATGGCGGGCCCACTGAGTCATGGCCGTCTCGTCTCGGACTTGAAATGTGATGTCATTATTGATATACCAAACCCAAAGATATCGAATCCACTCCAGCGTTTTAAAATTTAAACTTTTAAACTATCGTGAATTTCCTATTCGTACTGAAATATAAAAATGGCTGAGTTATCACATGAATTTGTCCGACTGGAATAGGTCCGACTAGTTTTGGAATTCATGTTGAGTATATCATGGTTTGATTATCTCTATCTATCTATATTAGAATTAATGTTGAATTGCATAACTTTTTTGCTATACATATAACGAAATAATTTTTGTACGGCTTTTCAATGGTTTGCAATTGAAACTTGAAATTTCTAAATTATATTTTGTGTAGTATTTAGGTATCATATTATAGCACAATGTTAATTACAAATAAAAACTATTACCTAGTTGAGTTTACTGTGGAATATTTCTTTAACCATGCAATATAGCGCATAAAAATCTCAAGTGTTACTCGGTATTCATTTAATTAAAAGTTTACTTAATCTTACTAGTATTATAAACGCGTAAGTGTGTGTGGCTGTTTGTTTGGATGTTTGTTACTCTCTAACGCCGCTACTACTGAAGCGATTTGGCTGAAATTTGGAATGGAAATAGTTTTTACTCTGGATTAATATATAGGCTACTTTTCACCCCGGAAAATCTATGGTTCCCGTGGGATTTGTGAAAAACTGAATTCCACGCGGACGAAGTCGCGGGCGTCCGAATAAATTACACCATCCTCATAAGAGTCATCTATTCAACAAATTGATTACAATGTACTTTTTCCATTTGTATAATATCTTGGCTTTCTTATACCTACGTCAAAATACGTCTATGATTTATTGATTTATTTGCAATATCCCCGACGACGCAATCCATCTTCGCGTCTTATTTCACGTCTTATTCCTTTTTAGGCGACATCGATAACTTGTTGAATTTTTAATTCGATTCTCGTGTTTTTCGAGTGTCCGATTAATTGCATCGAGTTTTAATTGTCAATGCACGATTTTATCGATTTATTTGTTTTGTTTTAAATTATGTTGATGGACACGAGTTTCTTTGTAACAAATAGCATCTTTGACTCAATTTTTATGCCTATAGCTGATATTTATTCAAGTAGATTTTTTCATTTTCAGCTTTTTTTAGTAAAACTAGTTGAATTCCGATTATTACAGGTCATTTTAAATACTAGATTTTCTAAAGCAATATTTTTTTTTTATGTCTAATGCATATTTTTGTATGTTCATTGGACTTTGCTAGTACGTATAATGTATATTAAGATTGGCGAATCATAAAGTTGATCGAGACTTTACGTACGTTCTGATCCTACCTACCCATCATACGTGCGTCGGTTATTTGTTGCTCTTTGTTTCGCGAAGGCTATATTTATGAATTTCTATTCAATAGGTATGCTTCAGGGCTGTCTAATATTAGTAAGCATATTCATTTTGTGTTTTCAATGGAAACATTTATTTCTAGACATTCAATATAATCTATACTAATATTATAAAGCTGAAGAGTTTATTTGTTTGTTTGATTGAACGTGCTAATCTGGTCAGGAACTACTGGTCCGATTTGAAAACTTCTCTCAGTGTTAGATAGCCCTAGAAAGCCCATTTATCGAGGAAGGCTATAGGCTATATATTACCCCCGTATTCCTACGGGAACGGAAACCACGCAGGTGAAACCGGGCGGCGTCAGCTAGTCAATGAGTAAAATCGTTTTATTCTCCTATTCTCTGCCAATAACCGACGATTCTAACAGCAACGCCAAATCCGAAAAAATTGAGTTTGAGAAGTTTCTGTTAAATATGCATCAGACTGAATTGATTGCTGAACTAGGAGGCTTAGTGATGAACCAATGAGTCAGTCAAAATTGCTAACTTGTCCCGCTATGTCGATTATTACGCGGTTTTTACAAGTACTTTAGAGAGTGTGTCCAGTAACTCCGCGATCTTGTTCCTTCTTATGCCATAGAAAAACGAAACAGATTTTTTTTTTATTCTTTACAAGTTAGCCCTTGACTACAATCTCACCTGATGGTAAGTGATGATGCAGTCTAAGATGGAAGCGGGCTAACTTGTTAGGAGGAGGATGAAAATCCACACCCCTTTCGGTTTCTACACGGCATCGTACCGAAACGCTAAGTCGCTTGACGTCTTTGCCGGTAGGGTGGTAACTAGCCATGGCCGAAGCCTCCCACCAGCCTGACCTGGATAAATTAAGAAAATCTCAATCTGCCCAGCCGGGGATCGAACCCAGGACCTCCGTTTTGTAAATCCACCGCGCATACCACTGCGCCACGGAGGCCGTCAGAATTAAAGTAGAGTTTGCGATCAAAGTCGACATAGGCAAGTTAGTGGCAGCCCTGACCGTCAGTAGATCATCAGTCAGAGCTGCGGGAACAGGTTCGAGTCCCGCTGCAGATCCGCGATAACGCCGTATGATGCGATTACCCGATCATTGCCGCGGGCACTGTACACTGTGGATAATCCGCTAATGTGTGGAGAAATTACTGAAATATAGCGAAAATTATTACTTTTATGATGCATGTGTGCTATGAGATGTTTTGTTTGTGTGTGCTTAGTTTTAAATAAGTTTGTAAAATGGTGATAAACAAAAAAAAACCTCGGCTGAGTTTTTTGTGGGCTCTTCTCGGACCAAGGCGAGTTTGGACCCCTTTTAAGTTTTCGACTATTATTACCACCATTAGATTAAATTAAATTATGACATAATCTTGACCTTTCAAAAGTGCTTGTAAACTAAGCCTAATTGAAATAAATGAATTTTGTGTGGTTTTGGTCGCGGCAACTTCTACCAGCAAAGATATATCGGTTAGAGCTTTTGTTATGACATTGAAACCGCTTGTGTGGAGGTTCAGTTAGCGCACTATTGGCATAGTTTAAGTGACATCTTGTTATAACAAACAAAATTTTTTTATATTTTTTTTTATCATTATAATGATTAAACTAAGCATGCGGATCATCTGATGTAATACAACGGCGCTGCTATTGTGTCAGTCATTGACGGTCAATTATTCTCACGTTTCTGCAGCGCCAATGGCAGCGAAGACGTTTCTTATGTCGAGCCGTCATGCACACATCAAATCAAACATCATTTATTTCAAGTAGGCTCAGTTTTGACAAGCACTTTTGACACGTCAGTTGACTATTTGTAAAGATTCTACCACACACAGTGACCAATATACGATCAGTTATAGTCGTGGGTGCTGCAAAAACGTGAGAATAATTGATCGTCAATGGTGTGCACATTACCTACCGACCGATTAATGATTTGAAAATGCAAATTCAAATAGGCATACTTTACAAGCACTTTTGAATGGTCATGTTGGATTTGTAGAGACTCTACCACCAATTCAGAAAGCAGATTCTGCTGAGAATAGCCGACAAGAAATCTAGTTATTTATAATAAAATCTTTAGACCCTTTAATTGGTCTCTAATATCTGATTGTCACAAAGATGTTAGTGATTGAAATAGAACTACAAACAAAATTTTTGTATTAATACTGTCACCTCTATTTTAAAACTAAAATAACTCGCGAAAAATTATCTCATATATGTATATAACCTAATACAATGTAGCCTATCATGATTAATTAATGGCAACACTGTAAAAAAAAATCAATTTGAACCAATAGTTCCTGAGATCAGCGCACCCGACGAAACCTTTTCAGCTTAAGATAATAAAGTATACATAATGTAAAGTAAATATAACGGAGATTTATAATAAACGAGTATCATTCAATAAACTACTTAATATTAACCAATGGTTTACAATGAAAAAAAAAATAATAACTCTTAAACTTACCGCGTCCATTTATAATAATAGAACGTTAAAAATGATCGACTCACCACATCAATTATTATCCTAAAGGGTAAACTAAATTATGAAAAATAACTTTTTAACTCGTCCATCCATCAAGTGAAGGACCACCAGATCAGATCATTACTCGTCTCGGAGTATTTTGAGGCAATAGACGATTCAATTTGGAGTCAACACCTCAAACGGTCGCGGGGTCCCAATGACCGCTCGTGATTGACCGAGTGCTGTCAGTTTTAATAACAGGTTCCGAGCGTGATGAATAATATTATAATTACGACTGGGAACGGGTTAAGGCTTCTTCACATGGAAATTAAAAAATAACTTTGAATAGAAAGGATGATGTAGAAGTACATGGGCAAATGTATACTCTGCTTTATGGTTTTTTTGATTGTGATGGTAAAGTTTAAAGGCGTGTTTGGTTTTGAAACAGCGTCATGAAAGCAGACAATGTTTACAAATTGATTTATACTAGAGATTGGTTGTTAAGCAACGGTTTTTATGTAAATGGGCTTCGAAATCAAAGGTTTTCTTCTGTGCTGACGTTTCTTTATTTTAATCAAATCAAATCAAATCATTTATTTGCTAAAATGTGCTACATGTTTTGATCTTAAAAATTGAGTTACCTATACATTCAACTGATTATTACAGTATGCAAAATTTTTACAATTAAAATATTAATTTCAATAATATAACATAATAACATACATAAATTTAGCACACACAAACGCGTTTGTGCCATTACCTTATTTCATCCAAAGCTAAAGCTATTATCCAAAAAAGTATCTATGATTTGTCTATGAAAAATAACATAATTTTGCAATCTTTGAAAATTTCTCTAATAATGAATTGTGTTGAAGATAATTTAATAATTTTCTTTTATCTGGCTGGCTTACTTATTGTATTACTATTTCAATTTTGGGGTAAAAAATCACCTGCAAAAAATATTCTGGCAAGTCGCTCTATAGTTACTTAAATATTTGTAACTATCGAAATTAGTGTTCTTGAAATTTTTGAAAATTTAAATAATATATTAGATTTTCTTAAAAATATGTTAGTCCAGTATGAAGACGCCACACCGCTAAGTGGAGTAAACGTCTTAATATCAATAATCACAGACGCAGGTAGGCAGCGGACCGCACTCCGTAGCCTCCGCCGAACAAACAGCCATCAATCAATGCTTGATGTTTAAACTTGAGCCAAAAATTGATTTTGAGCCTACAGGTGTTTGTGGATATGCCCGCTAATTTGCTTTTATATTAGTCCAACACTTACACTAAACTATAAACTAAACAATACTTTGCACTTATTTGGGTACTGAGCATTTTTTTATTCAATGATCAGTTAGCCATTGAGTGCATCTCCCTGATTTTAAGTGACGATGTCAGCGAACTTACTGGAAATATATACAAGTTGTACCAGTTACTTAAGAACAAAATTGACACTATCCACATTTTCTTACAAAATTGTAGTGTTAAATTACATCATATTGTACATATAGAACTTGGAGCACGCTTTACAGCACCTATTTCTCTTAAAGTAGGAAGACGGTGCTTTTCCACGGACAATTTTTCCGTTTTTGTTTTGATTGATGTTTTAATTTATGTTCAGTTCAAAAAGCAACATGAAAGTTGGAAGTACTCATTGTAATTATTTATTATTTTCAAGATTTTTTTCGAGTACAATAAATACTTAAGAATACTTTTAACACTAAAGATAACACGAGGAAAGTACAATGCAGAGAATGCAATACAATATTAACTTATTATATGTGTAGGGTACGTCCACAGTAAACCCAATGTGAAACGGAAAGCAAAAGCTTGGACAATACGTGTTGAGAGCTAAAGGTCGTCGCGCGCACGATTGCGGGCGCACTGTTTATTTTGGTGCCTCGTCCCGCGCCTCGGGCCCCGCGCCTCGTGCCTCGCCTGTCATAGCCTCGACAGGTGCGTGATGACAGATGACAGGTGACGTTTATGTTACGTTAGGTACACACGTTTCTTATACTGAGCTTCCTTATGTACTAGTTTCCATCCTAGTTAAGGAAATCAGCATAGCACCTTGATAGCACGTTCGTCCTACTGAAGTGCGCAGTGAAGAATAGTTAGCCGAAGGAAAATATTTAGGAATTTAATTTGTGAAGTATATAGACGCATAATTTATAATTGTCAGGTATTTTACAGATAAGTTTATGACAAGTTTAAGAAGTTGAGTTGGCAGCTAGTGTCACTGCACCTTAAGCGCATTGCTGTCAAAGTATTAACAGTGCTTGCAATATTTTTATTGCAAGCAACACTAGATATCGAAGAAGGGCACTTTATAATCCCAGATGAAATAAAATAAAAATAAGTAAACACGAACTCCATCAATAAAAATCAAAATAACAGACGTTGTCTGCTTAAGAAAACGGGCTACTAATGAACGCAGCGTTCAACGCGTTTTGCAAATTTAAATTTACCACTACTTTCGACCCTATAGACGGATCAATAGAAGATATTTTCGCATGACTCAGCGGTATAATGTTGTGCCGTGGCGATGCGATGTCAATAAAGATTAAGTGGATTTCTAGAGTCGGGTTACGCATTTCGGACAGACGGACGGACAGAAATCCAGCCGCTGACGTGTGATTGACAGAAGGGTCTCTCGGACCGGCCGAGGCATCGTCGGGAAAGAAATACAGTCGACACTGACGGGTTTAGCCTTGTCGCTTTTATTTTGTCGCGCGTTTTTTACGGCGTGTTAATTTCGTTCGGTTCCCACTGATTGATGGTTCTGTGTTTTTATTGAGTCATCTTTTTTTGGGGTTTTATATTTATTTCCATTTATTTCTCTTTTGAGCTTTTTCATTTATTTAGTGCACTGGAAACTCTGTCGATAGAAAATCTGTTCGTAATTTATTTGTTGGCTTCATACGTCAATCCGTTTTATTGATAAAACAATTTTGTTTGTAATTTATAAAGCCCATATAAAAACAATGGAAACATGCAGCATAGTGGTACTTCATATGACATGTCTGTTTCTAGTCTCAGTCTGTTTCCATTATATATCTTGAGTACTATTTCGATCATATATCTACGCATATAAACTGATATCTCTTTCAATGTATACCTAATGTAAGTATAGCGTCATCCAGTTTATTATCTATACAATTATACACATTTATACAAATTATAGAACAAAGTCCTCCGCCCGTCCGTTCACGATAAACTCAAAAACTTCTCAGCGGTTTTTCTTGCGATTTTCACCAATTGATTCATAAAGCTTAGGTATATGGTTTGTTGAGATTTTGTGTAAATCGGTTTAATTTGGCGATAATAGTTGTTTCTTTCAAGTTAGAAGGCTTCCACGGAGGTAAAAACTCTGTTTTGACCTACGTGGAAGCCTACCTTATGGTCGGCGCATGGACTGACAAACATTCAGGTATGATGTCTAAAGATCGCAAGCTCACGTTCTAATAATAAACAAACAGAAACAGTTCATTCATTTTATTCATTATTAACACATATTCGGCTCACTGCTGAGCTCGAGTCTCCTCTCAGGCCAAGAGAGGTAAGGGCACCACGCTGGCCCAATGCGGATTGGCAGACCTCACAGACGCAGAGAATTAAGAAAATTCTCTGGTATCCAGGTTTCCTCACATTGTTTTTCCTTCACCGTTTGAGACACGTGATACATATGCATGCCCCGGATCGGATTCGAACCCATACCCTCCGGAATCGGAGGCAGAGGTCATATCCACTGGGTTATCACGTCCTCTTACGTTATAATAAAAGCTTAGTTTAATATAATTATAACTTAGAACCTCTCGAGTTATATCTCTTGAACAGATGTCTATTATCTTTGGTAGTCGAGTCTAGACACGCGCGTCAGTCAGTCAGTCGACTTATTATAGACTTGTATATCTCGATCTAGATCCAAGCCCGAGCTGACGCGAGCTCAAACATCGATCCAATCCTCGGCGTGGAGCTGTCACTCGGGCTGTCAAAGTGACAGGCGGTTGAATTGAAATTGTAAACGCATTGTCAAAACAGCTTGTTGGTACATTTTGGCTATTTTTGACACGTATAAATAGAAAATTCGCGTTCAATTCGTTCGTATTTTGACCTGAATTTTAACTGTTTTGAGTTGAATGGTATTTTATGGTTTATTTATTAAAATTGTATAAATATAAAAGCAATTCATATTATATTCGTTAAGTAGTAGACGCTCTCAATTCCGTTCGTGAAATGCTCCTTTTCACAAATTGCGTGGGCCCCATGGATTTTTCTGGGACAAAAGAGTATTCCGTCTGTTAATCCAAAATCTTTATTTCAAATTATAGTAAAATTTATTTAGTAGTTGCGCCGTGAATAGGGTTAATGCATATTGTTATGATTTGGCACTTTTATTTGAATTTAATCTACCATTTTAAATCTAGTTTGTAATCTAGTTTGATTAGTTTGTTCAGATGAAGATCATGGTGTCCTGGGTTCTCTTTTTTTTTATTCTTTACAAGTTAGCCCTTGACTACAATCTCACCTGATGGTAAGTGATGATGCAGTCTAACATGGAAGCGGGTTAACTTGTTAGGAGAAGGATGAATATCCACACCCCTTTCGGCTTCTACACGGCATCGTAACGCTAAATCGCTTGGCGGTACGTCTTTGCCGGTAGGGTGGTAACTAGCCACGGCCGAAGCCTCCCACCAGCCAAAACCTCTCTTGGTAGGGCTATGTGTGTGTAGCTATAGTTAGATATTGGAATTTTTGTTTATTTAAAAAAATCTCTGCAGCAGTTTGTGATGACCACGTTGCGTGGTCGTTTCTGGTCGGAATCATTAACCGATTAATATTTTATTAGTGACCCTTACAAGTTATATTAACTCTAAACCCATCATCCTGCATTGGAATACCGTGGCATGGTTCTTAATATCTATCTGCAAAGAAGGGTTTTTTTTCGATTAAGGGCAAACCTGTAAAGAGTAAAGAATAAAAAAACCAAAAGTTCTCCTGTATAACAATGAAGTTTGAAATATGCATTAAAAATATAATGCTTACCTACGTGACACCTCGTAAAAACAATATTTCCTAAACACATCCACCGGCTAATTACCAGCTGTCAGTTATCGTGTTGACAATTTAACCGAACGGAACCGAACCCACGATCCTCGTGCGTTGAGTGACGGACGCGCGCGGTGGTCTCCACACCTGCCAAGTGCGAATGTGCCAAGATGTTACAAAGAACTTTCGTAATGAAAAAATACGTAAAGTTTATTACATATTATATTATGTATGAAAAAAAATAGTAATGACAATGCTAGGAGTGGGTACAACTAAAGTTCCGACGGACGGGAATCGAATGCATGGCCTCTCTGTATCCCTAAGAGTTGAGTGGTAAATAGGGCATAAGATGAGCTTGCTAAGACATAATTTCGACCTGGGGTTTACTATTATTCAACTAAAATTTCGTATATTTTAAAATTTTCCTAAATGGGGAACTCGGTGAATTTAGTAGTTACATATTTATTTCTAAGGTTTATTATGTCTGTAGTGAGCACTTAACCGCCAAAGAGGTATTGGCTGACTATTTCAAATTCCAATAAGATTCCATCTAAAATCCAAATTTACATAATTGTAGCAAACAGGAATTATGGACTGATTGCGGTTTCCTTAATTGATCCAGATCTGGCTGGTGGAAGGCTTCGGCTGTGGCTAGTTACAAGTTAGCACGATTTCATCTTAGATTACTTTACTTAATATCAGCTGAGATTGTAGTCAAGGGCTACCTAGTAAACAATAAAAATAAAAACATAAAACGTCCTCATTTTTGGAAGTTGCTTAATAATTAAACTGTTTATCATTGCACTTTTTTGCAAGTAAACGTACAATTAATTAAGAAGTTGGTATTATAAAAAAATATGATATAGCACTTAAAAATATGTTGCAATATTTTAAATCAAACAGCCCGAATGGTCTTGAACTTTCATCAACAGTTAACATCGAGCGAAACCTAATTCCGGTAACCTAATTGGCAGGTAATTGCCCCGTTTCTAACGAACGAACGTAAACCGGAACGCGTCGACCGCTAAGTATGAGTGACTCGTCAATACGTCAGCGCTGTCGTGTGTGGTCGCCCGACTGTTCCGAGAAACGGAACGTCTTTACGTCTCAGTAGCTACTAGCTAGCCGTAGAGTATTGTGCGAGGTTCTCTTTGTAGGTGGGATTTTGGTATGAAAGTTGGTTTTTAATAGGATCAAAACATTGATGTGTAATGGAAGAAACGAATTGTTTCGTTATCTACTAATTATCATATTTAAGCGAAAGTTTGAAACAATCTATTTTAATGAAGTTTGATAAAACATAGCTTGTTGCATAAATATATCTAACCAACCGAAACAATCTTACTTTGCTTTTATCGGTTTTATTATAATGAGTAAAATAAACGACTAAGCTACTGTCAAACACATTGTGAGGTAAATCTGGGAATTTTCTTAATTCTCTACGAGTGTGAAGTCTGCCAATCCACATTGGGTTAGCGTGGTAAACTATTAGCCTAACCCCTCTCATTCTGAGAGGAGACTCGTGCTCAACAGTAAACCGAATATGGGTCGTTAATGATGATGATGATGCAGTTACTGTACAATTTTCATAAAGTTCAAATCAAATTCAACTTAACATAAGCAATCAGTTTTATTTTTCTTTGATAACAAATTCACTATTGCAATTATTGTCAAGTAGACCTAACACAATACCTAAAATTATCGAGATAACGAGAGAAGATCATGTTTTGTCAAATCCACGCCATTGGATCGCTTATGAAGGGTTACAGCGCCGTATTCAGTTAAATTAACATTTTGTTCCAAAAACGTTTCATTCATTTACCATTGGCTTCCTTAGAAAGTCCTTGAGCCTCGACCCACTCGGCAATAGTTGACCTTTGGAAAATCGATGTGAAATGACGCGCGCCAAAATCCAACATGACGGCGGGGTTTGGGACCCAGTTTGAATAAATAGTACCGCATCGCACCAAAAACGGGATTTGATTGAGGGATCACTGAATGCAATTGTAGCCGGATGAAATGGGAAAAAAATGTTTATTTTTAGCGTAACTCGGCGCGATTTGTGATATATTGGCGGCCATTTGTTTGCGACGTTTTTATTTGGACGGACAAAACGACCATTTGTATATACATTCTGTGAAACACAAGAGATGGAATGGCCAATCCTATTATGGAGGAACTATTTTGGATATATTCGCACTGGTCATATTGCATATTGGTTCCGTATCAACATGGGAATGTCTCAAACTTGATTCTTCGTTTAGATTCCACTATGTTGAAATGCCGACGACTTGGCAAAACTCTGGAAAAAATATTCTTCCATTGCAAACGACGTTTTCTGAAAAATACAGAACTACACATGATGGCTTACATTATAATCATAAAGTTGGTTATCTTTGATGTTTTATTTTGTTGAGTTTATGGACCTACTTAAAAAGTATTTGTTAAAGTTTCTTCTTCATTTGATTGCTGTAGCAATGAAACATGTACCTGTTGTTTAGTTTAAGGTACATTTTCTTCAAAATCTTCAAAAAAATGATCATCGCAATATTTCGTTTTCGTCCGTTCGATGGAGATCTAGCTCAAGGAATGTTTATTTATACGACAACGCCCAACCTCTTAAACGCAATTCGATGCAATCACCCAATAAAACTGATGGCACCGATATAATAATCCCCCCCTCCCCCCACATTAACCATTTAACCGACTCACAAAGCCGGCCAATCAGTGGGACGATTCTTTCGAGTTTCCAGCTTCACGTATTTACGTCACATTTCTTCGATTCTCGCGGCACGTTCTGGACGTAATAAGCGGACGTCCCCGGTCCGTCACCGGGCGGGGCCGGACCGGGGCCGGACCGTGGCCGGGAGGGGGCCGGAGTTAATGAAGTTTTCTCGGCCGCGATTCCCACAGGTCGTCACATGGACGGAGTTTGCGGCACATATTGTGCACGTCGCGCGATCGGACGATATTGCCCGGCTGAAATGTTTTAATAAGCGCATCCCATAGGCCGGCGTTATTCGCTCTTATTAATGTCTATTGTTTGGAGTTTTGCGTTATTGCGTCTGTATATTGACGGTGGGTGTGACGCAGCCTGTCTGTTAATAACGCAGGTCCTTGTTACAATGTTTGGTGTTTGTAATGCGTTACGGTTGTCCTTTGTTTTCTACGACTGTTGGTTCTTTGGGATGATATTTTTGTATCGCTTGTAACTTCACGAGCAAAAACGTCTTTAGATTGTCATAATAAGTATATTACTTCTCTTTGTATGGTACAGGCTTGGTTAATACCAGAGAAAAGAACCTGACTTTTTTAAGTCAGGGTCTTTTAAATTAGGTGCTCGATCTTCCCTAAACAAACAAGTGAAAAGCACAATTATTAAAGGATTTCAAATCCTAAATACCATAGAACATTGGTTTGATTAAATCATCGGTATTATTTAAATTTTTATTATCTCTTCGTACGTCTGTCTGTCTGTCAGGACGTTTTAATTAATTTATAATATCGCACTTGACCTATTTAATCTTTACCCCATAACATAACACATTAAAGTTTTATCGAGTTTCACGAAATTTTCTTCAGGGAAATCCTCGTTCCGATTTCTAGCTCGAGTCAGTTTAGGATTATATAGAGAGATCAGAGGTATAGGTGGAATAAACTCTCCTCTTCTGAGCAAGCACGCTTCCTTCTTAGACTGCATCATCACTTAACATCAGGTAAGATCGTAGGCAAGGTATTATAGTCATTGAAGTAATGGCAGCGAAAGTCGAAGCTTTTAATGACATTGTGCAATCGCATTGAGATATTTTTAGACGTTGCAATAACAATAACTGACAGCTCAGCGTGTCGCGAAGCTGAAGTGGCAATGGGCAGGCAACACAGTTCGAAGAGCCGATGGACGTTAGGGTCCCAAGGTGCTGGAATGGCGACCCCCTAGGTGACTAGGTGGACCGAGGATATCAAGCGTGTTGCAGGGAGCCGTTGGATGCGGGCGGCTCGAGATCGTTGTGCTTGGAGGTCCATGCAACAGGCCTATTTCCAGCAGTGGACGTCCATAGGTTGATAATGATGCTTATGATGAATGCTATTGAAGCCAATATTAAAAGCAATATTTGCAAATTGAACAGTGTAGTATTAGCTTTACTTTGTATAACAAAGTGTGTCCATCGCGCGAGGTCCCGTCTATTGTGAACTGCAATCCGAAGTTGGGTACGTCGCCGTCGCCGTGTCTACACGCATTCCGATAGCTCGTCCAAATTAACAAACTTCGACCGACCACGCTCCCCGCTTTGTGTTTCCATTAGTTTTTGTGCAATTTTCATTTTGTTACATTCGATCATGTCATTTGAGTTTTGCCAATTGATATTCCATTCAATTTTAATTACATATTTGTGTATGTAAATTAAAATAATTCAAAAAATGTCTCTTGCTCATGAACAAAGACTTTAACATCACGTAAACATCGAGGTAATCTAGGTTCTTCTAAGAACTTCGAGTAAAGTTACAAATACAGTGAGAAGACTTAAACAGACCAAACCATTTGAGTTAGTGTTTAGTGACTAGTAATAGTGTAGTATTAAGTACTACATGGAAGATTACGTGAACAAAGTGAGCCAAAGACGTAATAGTTAGCGAAAGACTAAGATTAAGTTATTGGACATTATCTTAGCATAATATAATATACTATAAGTTTAGGTTAAAATTTAGTCACATAAGTAAGCTACATCGTAATTTTATGAAGTACCAAATTAATACTTTACAATACAAAAAAAAAAATTAATTACCTAAACTAATATGTGTTATATTATTGACGTTTTATTTCTTAATTTAATATGATTTAACTCGAAGTACTCGACCGATTTTAAAAATTCTTTCACCATTAGACAGCTACATCTTTAACGAATAACAAAGGCTATATTTTATTCCTATATTCCGGGACGGGAACGGGAACTACGCAAGAGAAACCACTGGGCGTCTGTCAGTAGGTACAGAATATTTTGAATTATTCTGATGGTGATTAGTAAATTCGTTTACTTAACTTTACATTTACATTGTTAGCTATGAGAATTCAAACGCACCTTTGAGAAGATATAGATAGCTAGATTTCATCTTACGCTCATGTATGTGCCTGTAACAACAGTAGAAATCGTGTCTTTTAGCCAGAACACAGTAATTTTTGACGACAGAAATTAGCGTGGCGGTAGTGTTTTCCCAGCTTCATTAGGAAAAGCTCTACTACTTTTATTATATATCTTTATCTATACTTCTAATAAAACTGGTCGAATTCTATACATTTTTTCGCAATTTGAGATTTTACTTAATAAAACTGTAACAGTTACATTTTTTACATTCTGTACATGGAAGATATTTTGAAATGTTTTTCAGGGGGGCACTATGTAATCTAAAAATATTAATACTAATAAAAGCTAAAAATATACTTTTTTTATTTTTTGTCTCTTGGTCTGATTTTTTGTTATTCGGGCATCACGCTAAAACTACTGAATGAATTCAAATGAACATTTACTCATTTTGATACCATAATATGGAGAAGGTTATAGGATACTTTTTATTATGGAAAAGGGGGTTGAAAGTTTGTATTGAAAGTTCTTTATTTTTAGAGTTACAGTTATAAAAATTTGTTCATAAATCATAAAAAAATACGAAATATAATGTGATTCAAATTCAACTCCTAAAGTGGTGAAATAGGGCTTGAAAGTTTACATTGATTTCCACGCGGACGAAGTCGCGGGCGTCCGCTAGTATTTAATAAAAATTTTATAATCACAGAATACGTTCTCAACAAAAAAGATTCTGAGACTCTTTGATATCGTCTGTCAAATAGCGATACGATCGAAGGCGACTCAATACAGTGGGAGTGCATTAATGACATTTTTCACATGTTCTTACTCGGATCACAGGTCAAGTCTCCCCCTCCCACCGCGGGGGGATGTCTGCGGGTGGGGGAGTTGAAGGGGGTGAAAGGGGGTTAAGGCGCGGACGTCTCGTGTCAATCAGTTCGAGCAAACGTGAGAGGAATAGAAGGGATGAGTGTTAAGACGTTTTTTTATGACGTCTATTGGAACGACTGATCGAATAGGTGTGTGCTGAGGGGGACTGTTATGTT
This sequence comes from Bicyclus anynana, assembly GCF_947172395.1. Lineage (NCBI taxonomy): Eukaryota > Metazoa > Arthropoda > Insecta > Lepidoptera > Nymphalidae > Bicyclus > Bicyclus anynana. The sequence goes on along the minus strand of NC_069087.1, from coordinate 18,197,571 downwards.
GGTTTTGAGATTTCATTTAGTTGGATTTGAGTTTCATCGGTCTTTGTTTTTATTTCATATTATTTCATATTTCTTTAGCTAGTACTTAAATGCTATTATGGCCAGGATTTTTCTAACATAAGAAAAGGGGAATTGTAGTTTAGAGATTTTATTTTTATTATTTTTCTAGGTCGACTTCATCCATCTTTAAACCTTCTTTGTCACCAAATTATTTCTTAGCGGACGTCTACTAACTACAAAACTACTTCCCTGCCAAATTTCAATTTTGTACTCGTACGTCAAGCAGTTATTGATATTTCGTGTTGAATGACATTTCGCTTTTATATAGCTACAGGGTGCTCGGGAGTATTACCCATAACTTCAAGGTGTTGAGGAGTCCACTATAGAAGCCAAACTGCCTAAATAATACTTTTTTAACTAAAATATAAAAACTTTTTATGTTTTCATACAAAATAATTCAAATAATTCCGACTATCAGTGTAACACACGCCTTTATATATTATCCTTATATTTTAAAATACGTCAAACTTGGCTACGTCATAATTTTAAAGATGCGTATAGGGGCAACATTTTAAGATCTATTTACAAAATAAATTTTATCCCGAAAATATGAATTTTAGAACACATGTTCCTTGAACATTTTAAATTAATTTTCGATAAAGGATATAACCCCAGAGTTATGGTACAAGCGACAACTTCAAACCTACATTATTTGCGAGATACGGGCACTATGTTACACAGCTATTATAAGCTTTACAAATTCGCTACTGAGATTTTCTTTGGGGTTGAAGAAACTTTCTTTATATTTTTTTTTCTTGTCAGAAATTTTCAGTATCTAAGTATTTCAGTCATGAGCCAATTTTGAAAATTACTTAATTAATCCGATACCGCTGATTATAAATTGTAACTAAATCCCTTATGTTGATAATAGCTTGTAGAGAAAGTCAAGGTACCAAGTCACTACTAAGTATGTCAGGGAAGGTCATTAAATGGTTTCAGGAAAGTAAACTTTTCTAGATAGCATCTTAGTGGTGTTATTTATTAACCATCATTGCATAGTATAAAATCAAGTTGATTCCGCTGTATGTTTAAGATCTTTGTAACTACGGATTTTAATGCAGTTTTCAGCAATAGATAGAATGAGCCAAAAGGAAGGTTTATATGTAAAATAAGAACATACATATTATAGTAAGTACAGAAAATATATCAGAGATTAAAAATGAGCCACATCGACTTGCGCGGGTTGCCATAGATGTAATCACAATATACTAATATAGCACCCATTATAGCACCCATAGCGATATAGGTTCTTCATAGCACCCATGCGAAGCCAGGGCGGGTCGCTAGTTTAAAAAAAAAAAACAAGTAGTGACTTCCCGGTGGGTCCGCAGCGCTTAATCCACTAAACCCAAAGCAAATTATAAACACTTGAAAAGGCAGCCGCAAAAAACGCACCTCTGAATTCAGTTTCTCATAAAAAAAAGGTTCGCGAAAGCCGATCTGTGATCACTCGAAGCCGTCGGAGTGAGTGAATGAATGGTTGAGTGAAAGAGTGAATGGAGTGAGCGTTGGGCCGCGGGACACCAGTTGATCGGCCATGATGCGCCCGTGTCCGTCAAAGTCAACGGCTGGCCTACCGTGGAGAGGAGCTCTGTTATTTATATTATACTAACCGACGTCACGCGGTTTTACTTACGTAAAACGTGATTCCCGTTCCCGAATACAGGTATAAAATAAAGACCATGACACTCACATAATATAACGTGGCTGTCTAGCGGTGAAAGAATTTCTCTTTTTAACCGACTTCCAAAAAGGAGGAGGTTCTACGTTCGACTGTATGTATGTTTTTTTTTTTTTTTTTTTTTTTTTTTTTTTATGTATGTCCAGCGATAATTCCGTCATTTATTAACCGATTTTGAAAATTATTTTTTTGTTTTGAAGGGTTTGATTCCAGGGTGGTCCCATTTTTTTCATGTCAGGATCTGATGATGGAATCCTGGAGAAATTGAGGGGAACTTTCGAAAATTGTAGAGACGGCTAGTACGTTTGTTAGTGTTTTTATAAGGTATTTTAAGCCACTACAATTTTATGAAGATCTGGAGTTGGTCTGATGATGGAGCCGAAACACAAACGATGGATCTCGTCAACGATTTACAGCAGGTACCTTTTGTTTGGGCTTGATTAATTTGTATTGATGAGAACTTTCCACCTACATGGGTTGTGACTGTATTCAGGGTCTGGTGATGAAGACTAAGGACAGTGAAGAGAACTCCTCGACTGTTCACAGTAACTACCTTGTGTTTGGACTTGATAAATTTGTATTGATGAGAACTTTTCACCTAGATAGGTTGTGACTGTATTAGGGGTTTGGTGATGAAGACGAAGGAGAGTTAAGGGAACTCCTCGAAGGTTCACAGAAGCTACCTTGTGTTTGGACTTGATTAATTTTATATTGAGGAGAACTTTCTACCCATATGGGTTGTGACTGCAAAAGGGGTCTGGTGATGAAGACGGAGGATAGTTAAGACAATTGGTTATATTCATATTAAGTGTGGATAAACGGGAAGTGAAATTTTGTATATGAGTTAAGAAGTATTTTCAAAATTGGGATTGTAGGACTTAGGTACCTATCATAAGAAAATAACGTTTTAGTTAATTGGGTGCGTTTTGTTCACACGCAGTAGGTATGCTAACACTAAAAATAAAAAAATAAAAATTTTAATAAAAAAATTCAACCGACTTCCAACTCAAAAATTTACTTAAACTAAAAAGCAAAAAATAACATCTTGCCTATGTGCTACCTTCTGATCAGTTTGAAGGCGGTGCCAATCCAGTGTCGTGTTTTAATTAAAGCTGTTTCTGAAAGAAGCACATAAATTGTGTAGCTTAAACGGGTGTAATTAAAACATCACTGGCTTGGCACCGCCTTCAAACTGATCAGAAGGTAGCACATAGGCAAGATGTTATTTTTTGCTTTTTAGTTTAAGTAAATTTTTGAGTTGGAAGTCGGTTGAATTTTTTTATTAAAATTTTTTTATGACTAGTATTTCTGTATTCAAATAAAAATTCATTTATTTTTAGTAGGTTACAAGCTTTTTTGAAATTTCAAGTTTGAATATATTTTGTAGATTCAAACACCTATTAAAAGGCAGTTTCTGCAGAGAGGAGTCAGCAATAAAATAAACTCAACAGTCGCTATTTTTTAATCATCATTCTTTACAATTAATTATCATATAGGTAATAATATTATTAATTCTACTTCTTGTGTAGAATGAAGATGACCCCCGATAAAAGATATAACGAAATAAAATATTGCCATTAATAAACGCTCAAACAAAAATATCTGTTTGAATCGTAAAATAGTAATGGATGTGACGTAGAAAAATATTTGAATAGAAGTAACACGCAGTCGTATATTCGAACGGCTGCACTGGGATTTGGGAACGAGGTTCGACGCAACAAATCGGGACAAGCGGGTTTCATTGAGCGATTTTTCCGTTTTATTTACAGCCGCACAACACGGGTTATCGTATGCATTAAAACACGCGGCAATAGTGGCCGTGTAAATCAAAAGCCCATAAAGCCGACTCCATGCTAGCGAGGCGCTTGATTTATTCGCTCACCGGTGTCGGCGCGAACGTACCTCGTGACGTCACGGCGTTTTTTCTCCGCTTTTTGGCTTTTTATTGATGGCGCTCGGTTAAAAAGTGGCCGGGGCGGGCCGGCTAAGCGAGCGGCGTCAGAATTTGTGAATGATTTTTCATCCGAGCGACTCATCCCGCGTTTCACAGCCATTTGTCAGCCGGGTGAAAAAGATGCATGTACGAGCGTTTGTGCGAGGATTCTTTTTTTTTTGTCTTTTAATTTTTTTCGGCTTTTTAGGCTTTTACGCGGATCCATTGACATGTGAAAGTGTGTTAGCGTCGGTCGTGTTTATAAATCTGCCGTTGCGCCGGTCGTTTTTCGTTTTCAAGTCCGATTTAATTTCGCTTTTTTGTCGCGCGTCATAGTATAAGTGTGGCGGGCTTATGATTCACTGCGCTTCGGGCTTCAGTCGTTTCATGTTTGATGTTTTATTCAAAGTCGAATTCTTTTTTACAGACACCTCGCGGTTTCACCTACGTAGTTTCTATTGCCGTGAGAATACGGGGATAAAGAATAGCATAAAACACTCACGAATAACGGGACTTTCTAGTGGTAAAATCATTTTCAAAATCGGTTTCGTAGATCCGGAGATTTCCCCCTACAATACCACGAACTTTACTTTGTCATAATATTAGTATAGATTGTCCAATAAAAAGTGTTTTTGGAAAGTTTAACATTTTTATAAAGTCGTAAACTTAATAGCTAATATTCATGAAGCTCCAAATGGAAACTGAACTAAATAAATTCTTTGTACACTAACGTAGCATATTTGTAATTTACGTGATTGAAAACTCTGTATAGATTCATCTCTATGCATCCAAAGACTTTGTTTGCATTCAAAACCTTTGAAACTATTTATATTTGTTGAATTATCCTTCCTTTCAAGAACTGTGGTTCTTTTATTATTTTTGTAAAGACCTGCTAGAACGAAAGCCTGTGTAAGTCAGACATACCCCATGCTCCTACCATAGGAATACGAATAGCTAATGGTGGGAGGCTTCGTTCGCCATGGCTAGTTACCGCCCTGCCGACAAAGACGTAGATACCGCCAAGCGATTTAACGTTTCGGTACGATGTCGTGTAGAAACCGAAAGGGGTGTGGATTTTCGTCCTCCTCCTGACGAGTCAGTCCGGTTCCGATGATTGCGTCATCACTTACCATTAGGTGAGATTGTAATCAAGGACTAACTTGCAAATAAAATAAAAAAAGCCAATTGGGAGTCAATTATGAGTGGGCCCGTGGCAGCCTTGAAACACAGAAAGTAAGGATCCAGTTTGTCAAATGTGCAACTATGAAATGTATTTTTTGATTTTTTCATGGGATATTATGAGGAATCATGTTTTCCCTTACTCTTGGTAAGATTTTTTTTTGCACTTTATTTCATTGCTAATGAACGCATTTATCACATTAAAAACAATTTGAATAATTATAACATTCAAATTCTTTTGGCGTTGTTGTTTGGGTAAAAAGAATAAATCGTGACAGAAGTTTTCCCGCCAAAAATCGTCGACCAAGAGCCGGTGCGCCAAACCGCGCCGATTTATATTTCACAATTATTTGGCGCCCGCGCCGATTTACGCGTCCACCGCCCGGCCGGCGGTCGACGCAGGTTTCACGATTTATATTTGATTTGATATACTTTTATGAGCTTTTTATTGGTGACAACCAGTGGCGTGCACAAGGTGCACGTTTTTATCAAGGGTATGCATTATTAGTTGAATTATAGTTTGTTAGTCCAGTGGTGCTTATGTGGTTTTAATTTAATGATCACGGTCCTAGGGTCGAATCCTAGGTTACTGAACAAGATACTGAAAGGTTATGTCTTCTAAGAAATTATTATTTAAAAAAGCCCGGGGTTTGAACTTAATAGTGTTACTCGGAGATGACGTTAAGTCACCCCGGTCCTGTAGGCTTATTCACTGTTTTATACGTATGCTAGTTGAAATATACGAAAATGAATTAAACATCAGCTTAAGCCCGCCAACCCGCATTGGAACTGCATGGCGAACTCCAAATCCTTTCACCTATAACGAGAGAGGCCTGACCTTGTAGTATACTTTTAATCCTTTCTCCATTCAGAATCACCGTTTTCAATTATTTTAGGAATATCTAATTGGCTAAAAACTAAACTACTGATGGATGTCTAATAAATAAGCTATAACAAATCTTCTTGCTAGCGCCTTGTCGCTTATACATCGAACTGCATCGCCAACATTGTATACAGCACAATTATTGCTCCATAAAGTTCCGGCCGTGATTGAGGCGTCGCCACAAAAATATCGGCCAACACGCCGCGTCGCCAAACCGCGCCGATTTATACCGCCTATTACTGCTCGCGCCGATTTACTGCGTTACTATTGATGATAGGGTTTTATAAAAATGGCAAATGTCCTTTGGGAATATCACGTAGGTTGTTTTCCATTTTTTTACAAGTTAGCCCTTGACTACAATCTCACCTGATGGTAAGTGATGATGCAGTCTAAGATGGAAGCGGGCTAACTTGTTAAGAGGAGGATGAAAATTCACACCCCTTTCGGTTTCTACACGGCATCGTACCGGAACGCTAAACCGCTTGGCGGTACGTCTTCGCTGGTAGGGTGGTAACTAGCCACGGCCGAAGCCTCCCACCAGCCAGACCTGGACAAATTAAGAAAATCTCAAGCTGCCCAGCCGGGGATCGATCCCAGGGCCTCCGTCTTGTAAGTCCACCGCGCATACCACTGCGCCACGGAGGCCGTTTCTACACGACATCATACCGGAACGCTCAATCGCTAGGCGGTACGCTTTTGCCGATAAGATGGTAACTAACAGTGTTAGATAGCCCATTTATCGAGGAAGGCTATAGACTATATTCTATCCCCAATTTTCTACGGGAACGGAAACCACGCGGGTGAAAATTACAACAATAGACCTCCAAACATTTCTGAGAAATTGAGTCTTGACAGACATACAAACTAAATAAATCTCACATACATAAAAGCTTCCATTCTTTGCTACTGGATTTCTCAGTAACAACCCATAAAAACATGTTTATTAACTTCATCGCCAATGTAAGATTATTTATTATTAATGAATAATTCGGAGAACCGCCATACGTATAATTAGCAAGTTTAATAAACATAAAGAATAACAATAGTAAACAACCCGGCCCGCCATTATTACACTTTATTTAAATGAACACAATCTAAAATTAGCTAACACAATAAATACACGCGGTAATCCGGACCAGCGTCACAAACGAACCGACATTACAGACAACACTAATTCTGAACCCAACAATAACCATTACCCGACTCTATTAACACAAAACATAACATATTTAGGGATGTACCGTGACTTTCTGTGAATAGATGCGTTATGCTCGTGTTACCTGTGTACGGATTAAATCTGGGCTCTCGCTCGTAACTTAGGTTCACATGAGAAGATGGAAATGGTTCGTAAAAATATCAAAATATTTTATTATCACATTAAAACAAAATAAAACTATATTTATTAACATAATAATTGTTTAAGTATATTTATTATATTTATAAAAAAAAATATAAATTTACTCGACGAAAATGAGTTTGTAGCATCAAGATCGCTTCAGCGGGTAAGTTGGATATAGGTACAAACTTTGTACCTATTTCCAACTTAACACAAATAGATCGATTGCATTTTGAAGACATTTAGGATAATTTTAATTCCAAAAAGTAATTAGTCCACGGTATTTTTAAAACTGAACATTAACGAAGACGCAGAAATCTAAGTAAGTTAATAAATTGTGAGTGCAATTAAATATTTTTTATTTATTTCTTAGCAGCACTACACGAAAAGAAATAGCTGCATCCCTAGCAATTACCTTGTTTCAATACAACAATAGACCACGCAACGCGTCTACACCTCCAATAGTCTCGGCTACGGGACGTATTATCAATGTAAGGTGGGTAAACAATCTAAACATGTCGAGTTTATCGACGGGCGACCCGTGGGGTAAAAACGTGCAGTCAGCGGAGAGAGCCGTGTTAAAACAAACGGTGCCTCGCTAAATACCCGGCGAGAGCGGCTATTACAATATTTGCTAGAATCTCGTTATTTTTAAGTATCTCCCCCAGTGGTTCCCAAAACTTTGTTGGGGGTAATTCATTTTGATAAAAAATAATTAATATTTTTAATTAATTAATATTTACAACAAAATTAATTTAATACAATTTAGATTTTTATTATAAAGCGGAAGACTCAAGCGGAAGACTCAAGACAAATGAAATGTATCCGTTTTCTTTGAAAGGCATTTGATTGCACTATAAAAACCAGAAAATTAATAAAAAAGAAAAGATAAAAGAATTACTGTAAAAATAAGTAAATAAATTCGGTCGGTAATCAAAATCGTTGATAGCGTTGCAAAGTGTTTGCGTAAAGATTGGATTGATGCATTTGATCACAAAACATTTAAGCACCGATATCGTAGCGCAAACGTGGGATCTATATCTAATCGCAATCGAGACCTCTCAATCGCCATCGAAGTTGACTGCGTACAGTTGATCCGCTTTACTTATAATGTTTAAACAATTAAATGTCAATTTTTAATTTAGATACATAATTTGTCTTTTGTAGTCCATCGGAACCAACAATTATAATTACTACATTTATTACGTATATAAATTAATAAAATAGAATGTCAAATAAGTATTTGACATTCTATTTTATTAATTTATTCATTTTAGTTTTAATTCCAGAAAACTTAAAAGCTACCCTGTAAATTATATTAACTGTTAGTCATATAAAACGAAGTAAGATTCTAAATCATTGTACCGCAATTTGAAAACTATTAAACGTTTATGTGGAGAATGTATAAAGTTAAACAATAAAATATGAAACAAAACGTACATCATCCAATAACTTTGGAAAGTTTAAAAGGACACAAACGATTGTTGTGTTTATTCTTTTGAGAATTATTTCCCAAAGTTTGAGGAGCGCCGACCACCGACTGCGCAGCGTCATAGAGCGCTGTAAATTATAATGTTTTATGGGTTAATACTGCAGATAAGGCGGGGGTAAGGAGCCTATTATTAACCGTGTTAACGGGTCCCGGGTGGGAGGGGGTGCAACGGCTGAGGCTCGCGTGTGGGGTAACACGGGGTAACGTGTAACACTGTCTGTTTGATTGAAGGAGTGACATTTTTAGGATTTGACAAACATTTTGTCAAAGAATTTGATCATTCTGTGGCTTTGTAGCTTTTGTCAAACATTGCACAATAAAAAAGTTATGTTCGACAAGCAAGTTTACCAAACATGTTTGAACAGGGTTCCTTGGGTAACAATATTATCAATTTAGTGTTTCCTTAGCCCAGGCGTAACACTTTTAACTCTGATTTAAACCCAGAGATTCACCGTGTGTCACTAATTACCTCTTCAGTATAGAGGTTAGGCTGTGCGGCTGCCGATAGTGAGATACTGGGTTCAATGGAATATGTCAATAATGTTTAAGTGAATATGTCGTTACAGTTTGTCAATTTAAACCCGCCATTTCAATTTGAGGGCTTAAAAAACAATTTCTATATGATATAGAAAAGTGGATGCTTGTGTATCTCTGAAGGCTGAAGTTAGAAATGATGATGATGAGTGAGCCGATGATGAGTTCATGCGGTAGTATTGATGTGGCGAGTGTGCATCCACCCTCAAAATATGATCCAGAACGAGGCATCGCTACTCGGCGTGTAATCGCTATGAACGCTCTGCGTAATGACTGTTTATGTGGCGAGACGGGGAAATTATTTTTTATTGTTTTATATACTCACGGACTGGCGTTATTTTAATATATACTATTATACTATGAAAACAACATTTTTTTATATGACGTACCTTGATTCACCTGATGGTAAGTGGAATACCATCGTCTATTTTACGTCGTTACTTAGTCGAGGTTACTACAACATTGATGAGTTCCTTAATGATACAGATGCTTGGAGGCCATTGGATCAGCTTCCACCTTCACAAAGGAAGTAAAACTATAAGAAATTGTAATGTTGTCATCAATTGTAAATTACAATGTTGTATGATTTTTAAAAAAGAGCAACTGTTGAGTTTCTTGCCTTCTTCTTCTTCTTGGTTTCTTCTCAGCAGAACCTGCATTCCGAACCGGTGGTAGAATCTTTACAAATAGTCAACTGACGTGTCAAAAGTGCTTGTAAACTGAGCCTACTTGAAATAAATGATTTTTGATTTGATTTGATTTGATTTGTTCTATAAGGACATCCAAGGAATGCGCGCTATATCAACCTTAGTTGTATATGTTTTAGCCTCATACTTCTGGAATTACACATGCATGCCCTTCAGAATAGAATACAGCATTGCTTCAAAACGGTAGAAGTAAACATGGCTGTAGTGCTTCCTCGGATGAGCTATGTCATAAGCTTAGATACAGTTGCATGGAACACTGTCGCATCAAGAAACCACGAAATAAGTTTACTAAATACTGTCAAATTAAGACCCTCCTTCTTATTATAAGCGATTTTTTGTTTGTTCTGTGTCATTAAGTCGTTTATAATATAGCTTTGTAAAGTGTCGATTTGGCCTTTCTTTATAGTAAAGTTACTACACTGTAGCTTCTTATTTGAAGTCGGTTAAAAACTTGTTTCTATTTATTCTGTCAGCAAGTGCGTTCCTTTATATGTGGCCCCTTGGTCAAGTGTCCATTGGTCCCTTATAAAGACGACACTAGTATAGCGACCATGTGTAGATATGTGTAGAGCGTCCAATTAATTCCAAGCACCAACACTTATCGGACGTCCAGTTCAGCACACAGATAAGTTAGCTGACCGAACGACCCAATAAAAAGGCAAATACCCGTAATCCCATTGTTTGAAATAACCGATATTTACCATATCTCACAGGTAGGCGATCTCGCGGTGTCTTAGCTCGGCCGCTTTGCGTGCGCGGGTGAGTGGTGCAATGACTTAGGCGTAGCGTATATTCAGAGATAGTAGGAAATAACAGGCAAAATAAAAAATGTAGTCAAATTATTATTATATACATTCGTATATTTGATACAAAGTGAAACTGGTACGTGGTTATACAACAATGAAGGTTCGTATAAGAAAAGTTTTAAGGTTTAAGTAATAACCAAAAAAAAAACATACATACAGCCGAACGTAGAACCTCCTCCTTTTTGGAATTCGGTTAAAAATTTGTTCTATATTTCTTATAAATTAGTTTTAAAGTAAGTGCCTTGGTTTATTGTTTAAGATTTTTTTGAGTTTGTTAAACATTGTGAATGAAATACGTAGTAACTGCTTACAATAAAAAAAAATTAACAGTTTTGGATTTTAGTTGATTCAAATTACAATCCATTTTAGCTGACGAACAACACTTTTACAATTTAACCAGTATTTTAAATCAATCAAATGAAGTTTCAAAACCTTCGTTCAGCCTGAAATGAATTATTGTAATAACAACACTGGAGATCATAACATAGGATACAGTGCCCTTAATTTAGATAATGAAGAAAGAAGAAATTGCGATTACAATATCTCACATGTTCGCAATCTCGCGGGGCTTGTCCTAACTTGCCCACTTTATGTACGGGCTATCGAGCGTACAGTGGCCCAAGTTACAGAAACAAGGATGAATATCCGGATATCGAATGTAAACAAGACCATTATAATGGTCAAATAAATTGGTCAAATTGAAAAAAATACGGTTTCCCCAATTTTTTTCTAGTTGTTATTTTTGTTCAGTAAGTATCTTAAGAGAAAAGGCAAGATACTCGTATATATTTTTCACATTGAGTAGTACAGAAAGTATAGGTTTTAATATATTTTGTTTAATGTTGTTAAATGTTACTATAATTATAAGTAAAAAATAAGTAAATTTTATCAAATTCTTCTTATTCCGCAGGCAATTAAATAGATTGATTTCAGCGCGTCTAAATAATTGCTGAGAAATAATTTTATAATGTAATTTATGTCTCCTTACTCTATTTTACGTTAAGGGAGTCGTTAGCTGGCTTAGGAAAGCATCTTCAACTTCATCGTTCCGTTATGAATGATGATCAATTATTTGGTTGTCGAAGCTTATACTAAAGCATCGCAAGTCTAAGTTCCAAATGCCCTCTTCTATAAGGAGACAGGTCTTTCCCTGAAAATGCCCTAAAATATCTAATAATTTTGATCCAAATGTGGCACCAACTCTGTACATTCATCAAAACCGCTCGTCGCTCATGCTGTGGGTGGAAGGTAAATATTTCATTTATCGCTCACCGCGTTTGCGGAGATTACAGCGAATCTGCAATTGTGCGCTATTGATACAAACATCGCATCTACTCGCTAATCTATCGCTAATGTTTGCTTTGTGTTAGCGACTTTACGCGCGCTATTTTATCTAGTTTCATTGCATCTAAGCCGTTACGGGTAAATATTTGAGGCTCATTGTTCCTACTTTATCGGTTGTAGGGATTAGGTAGTTGGGTACGGCTTCTTTACGTTGTGTCTGTTTTTCTATTTGATTACCAACGTAGGTATTGTTCGGTGATTGCTTAATGTTGTTTCTTAGATAGGCTATATATGAAGATGTTCAAAGATTGGACGAGTGTTAGATACTTTTTTAAAGTAATCGTTATTTACCGACTTTAGCTGATAAACTATTATATGTTAAGTAGAATACAGAGCACTTTCTCTTGCACTCACTAGGAATAGGTACACACTATACGTAAAGCTTGGCAAATTCGTTCGTAACACACCCGATGGTCCACGTGGGCTAGGAGGAGGGTAGCGATGCCCACGTCGCCCGCATATCATGGGAGTGTCATCGAACATGCCAAGCTAAGTAGCTTGGGTAAAGTCTAATGTGCACTATACTTTTCAGACCGCAACACAGCAATACTGTTTGGAGGCAGACATTGGTCGCAAGTTCTCTATCAGGAGATAATTTTGAAAAAACTCTGTATTTAAAGTAACAATAATGGGAGAGAGAATTTTGAAGAGTTAGAAAAAAATTCCAATTTAAATACTAAATTTGAATTTTCCAAAAATTATTTTTACATGATTCTCTGTCACAAAAAGACTCTTTTTCTAAATTTAAGTTTGTTACTTTCTTGGTATATTTGCTTGGCTTGAATCTCCAATCTGACTACAATTATCCAATTTATCTCATTGACCTACATAAGATACCTACTCGATTTTTACGAGTATAAGTCCACACTATAGATTTAATAGAGCTAGACGCATTGTATCTTCGTACAAATCCTCTAAAAAATAATAAGTACACATGTTATTTCAAACGGAGACTACTAAAGACCACAAGTCCGCACACCACACAAGCAAACACAGTAAATCTCCACAAATCTGCGCACGTAATAATCGAACACAAGTAATGAACTTCGCCCCAACCCTTTCCCGATTTCTAAAGACAAAACACATACACACACGTGGATCTTGCACCCTAGTGTGCAAGGTGGTGCGAAAATGGAATTAAAGGGAGGGGGTGAGATGGGGTAAAATGCAAAGGAATCGCCCGACGCGCGGGGGCCAAAGTGTCCCAGACCGGACACTTTGAACGAATTATGACGGTCATTATTAGAACGTGGACAGAATTAAATTGCCTCCCACCGACCCCTCTCTCCCCTCCTTCCGGCTAAGTATGCCCGCATAATGATACCTGTCTGATGCTAGCAACACTTATCTGCCGAGTAAACGGATCTCTATCGAGGGTTTTGAGGTTTTTTAATACAAACTTTCTATTGTTGTTATTTTTAATAGATTATTAATTTTGCAAACAAATGTTATAAGTTACTAGCGGACGTCCGCGATTTCGTTCGCGTGGAATTCAGATTTTCACAAATCCCGCTGGAACCGTGGATTTATCCGGGATTAAAAGTAGCCTATGTGTTAATCCAGAGTAAAATCTTTTTCCATTCCAAATTTCAGCCAAGTCGCTTCAGTAGCCGCAACATAAAAGAGGAAAAAACATACTTACACACTTACACACAAACTTTCGCCTTTATAATATTAGTAGGATAGTAGGATTACTATTATGTAGTCTATATTACTAGTACTTATAACTTCTCAAAGCTTAAAAAGTTGATAATTTTATAATTTTTAAAAATTAGGTATCGACTAAAGTTTGTGGCAAAGAAAAATACGTAATTTCTTTGCGTTTGCTTCATTGTTTAGGTAATTTAGAAAACAGAAAATGTAAGGAGCAGAGAAGAAACAGAAACAGAAGAAATTGTTGGGGGTTGAATGGATATTACATACTACGTCCAATGACTTAGACTTGGTAGGTTGTTTTGATAAAGAAATAATCGCCTGTGAAAAATTACAATCAAATTCATTTGAAGATATAGTAAAAGTAGGTAAGTAAAGGTCTTTATGACCCTACTAACACTTCCATTCCTTGGATACCTTAAGGAATAGGACCATACGACCAGATTTGTCATCTGCAGTTAGTAGCTACAAAAAAAAATAAAGGTGAATTTTATGTATCTCTTAGACATAGACATATCATATAGACTTATATTATCGTGTGACTGATGTCACCACCACTCAATGAAGATGAAAACACCACATGTTATGTTCTAAGTAGAAACACTCAGCGGCCCTCATTCAAAAATCTCCGTCTCACCGAAACAAAAAGCGCTATAACTCATAGATGAGTAGCGCCGCATCCGTTTTAATCCCAACCAGGAAAGATAAAAATCGTGCGCGACTTGAGATCGTAAGGCTGGGTACACACGACAAGGATCTAGTACCAATAATAAACTAGTAAATTTAATAAAGAAATATTGGTAGTATAAAGAATGTCGCGTCTAAGTAGCGTCGTTGTATTTTGCACATCCTAAACTGACCCGAAATGTTGTGGTACAAGTTCCGCATTACAGGTGGTATTAAAATTCATTATTTATGTATTCGTATAAATAAGAGGGTCTTTGGTGACTTGAGCTTAGTTGTTTGTTAGGCAGCGTAGATACCGTCACGCTGCCAGTCGCGTTAGTAATTTTGTGCAATAATGTTTTGTTGCAATTATTAGTAATGTTTTGTGTTGTAATTATTGATCATAAATTGTTTAGTGTGGGCATGGAGAACATGTCGGGCAGGGAAGAGGTGAGTGTTGATGCATTCTGAAAGGATCCTTTAATCCTACTTTCGAGGTCACAAGTCCTGGGACCCGCTCGAGGTGTTCCCTCTACTACAAAATAATGGTACAATCACTGTCGCTGCTACCCGTCAAGTCATAGTTGCTAAGGCGATGATTTTCATATTATGGTTGTACTTGTTGCGTCAACTGTTTATGGTATAAATGATAAAAAAAATCCTATTATCAAACAAATTTAGAATTTTCAAAATTATTGTATCAATCGTCCATGTATCAATTACTATAACATGGTAAATTAAATACAGACTTATTATCTAGGTATTTCATTCTTTTAAAATTTTATTGTTACAGAATTACACAAAGACTGACCATAATTTTAAGAATAAACCCCGTTCTATTCTACAAAAGAATTATTTCATCACAAATCTGATTGTGAATCTTTGTCTCTCAAGTTCACAACTAGATGCTGAAGCACATTCAACTGACGGTTAAAGTAAATTCACAATCCCTGTACGCATCGTGTACACGCAGCATAACAGTGAAGTCGGCATGTGTACAGTGCGCTTTATCAACACGTGTAGCCGCGTATTAAGTTTGATTTATACCTCTTTATATCGCAAATGGATTAGGGAAAGGTCCCTTCGGTACACTCGTGTGCCTTAATGTCCCCGGTTTATGACCCGTAATTGCTGCCCTGGGTTACGTTGGGTGATCTGCAACCGAATGTCTTATATAGGCATTGTTCTTTTAGGCGACATTACAGTCACTTATGGTTCAAACACTTGCCTCAGTCCGCTGCAGTGCATTGCAGCGGAGGATATGCCTGTCCTGTTAATCTATACTCTTTACTAACATATAATGCTGAAGAGTTTGTTGGATTGAACGCGCTAATCTCAGGAACTACTGGTCCGATTTGATAAATGCTTTCAGTGATAGCCCATTTATCGAGGAAGGCTAGGCTATATACCGCTAACCACGCTAACCACGCGGGTAAAACCGCGCGGCGTCAGCTAGTGTTTTATAACGGGTTATACCACTTACCTCACGTGGTTCATCATCACCTGTACTAATAACTTTACCAATCATCTCAAGTTTTGGAATGCATGTAGTCCTAAAAGGACATAATTATCGTATTTTACCTTGGGAAAGTAGGCTCTGTTTGCGAGGTAGGCAGGCTGTTGCTACAATTTTCATAAAATTAACCGTGACAGACAGACGGACACCCGATTCTATAAGGTTTCTGTTTTTGTAGTTGAACAATCGGTAGTGGCAACTTCTTAAGATAGCTCATTGACAATATTTTGAGATGATAATAGAAACATTGTTATAATAAACACTTCTTTTCTATGCATATTTGAAAATGCAGTTAGCTATGATAATGCTTTTTTTATGTTTTTATATTTAGAAGTTTATTATGAGATACTTATCTATTTTGTTTTTGTTACAGGTAGGTCACGTGACTGGTCTTCATACTCTGCGCATAAGTAAGCTACTGCCTATTGCTCTATGCAGCGAACTAGTAATTTATTAAGAAACCCATGACCTAACTAAAACGAAACACCTAACAAATACTTTATTCGTTTAAATATATTTTTGTTAAATATTTTTTTATAAGTTTCGTTTTCCTTGCCCACTTGTAATTCTAGCTTTAAATAGGTAATATTAACTAGCACCACACAAAAAAGTAACTCAATCGAATCATTAAAATATCAGTAATTTGAAATGTTACTTATGTTTGTAATGATGATGAGGAGAAAGCGCTAAGTAAACTGAAATAGCTCAAGTTATATTGCTCAAGTTAGAACCTACATTTAAACTTAAGCATTAATGATAAAGATAGAAGCAAACCGGCAAAAAAATAGTAAACGTTGATACTCTTTAATAACAGCTATTTAATTAGTGAAGTATAAAATTTTTATGACGGCGACATTAGAGCGCTGTAGTGAAGTGCATCGCAATTATCGATATCAGCGGATATTTACTGCTTTTAATTAAAACTCAACCCACTTGCACTCATTTGATATCATGTGACGCGTTTAACGTTTGAGCTGTCTGTATTGCATCTTTTTCTTTTTCTTTTTTTTATTATTTAATTCATAACTGTAAAGTTGAGTTAGCTTTCATGAAACTATAAATATTTACGATAATTATACATAAATACATAATTATATTATAAGTAGGTACATAATTTATTTACTTGACTTATAATTATGTATCACGGTACAAGAGATCTTATTTATCTGAGTAAGCTTGATTACAAAATTGTTCTTCTACTATTTATTTTTGCTGCCAAACCATGGCGGTTGTATTTTTACGTATCGCGGTTTGAAATATTGATTTGTTTGACAAATCACATTTTGACGTCTTTTATTTGGACTATATTCGTCAAGTCAAGAACATCTTTCTTGAGGGTAGAAATATTCAAGAATGTTATAGGCAATGGTTATGTATGCGTATCTTTTGCTTAACGTCTGCTTCGCTTTCATAATTCATAAGAAACCTTGTTATTGACTTATCCAAGTAATGCATTAATTTAATTAAAAGTTGTAAATATGTATTTATCTAGGTACTAGCTTTTTAGATAAGGTTTAACAAAAACCCATTTTATTAGTCGGAAATTCGTTGCGCCTGTGTTATGGACGGGGGGACTAGTGTTGTCCATTTATCGACGCCGGACGATATTTACGGTTTTTAATTAGAGCGAGGCACTAATATCGACACGTGATGCGGTCGTGCCTTCCCGCCATTTCCGAACGTTTGCTAACGAAATCTGCACTATTTTGTTTGTTTTAGTAAAAGAACGTTCAAAATTATTGAGTGGTCAGACATAACGAAGCGCAGCTGTGTGTGTTTTCGGTCTGTCTGTCTACACAAATACATTGGCGCGTTTGTTTCGACACGAACGCACTCACACATACCGACACAGCGTATAATCTGAGACAAATCATTTAAATCTGAACTCAGCAATGAAAGATTTTCGATTTATTTACTTTTTGTACACGTCAGAGTATTGAACCTAAACTAGTGTCGTGCATTAGTATCGTCATTTTGATGCCCGTATAAACAAAAAAAAATAGTATGTCAGTAATTATTGCTTGTATGTTGAAGTGTCGGTCTTGGATAAAATTGATATGGATGATATGGCTATGAATAAAAAGATGCATATTTACACATTATTTAATCCATCCTTCGCGATTGTAAGTACTTTGCAGTGATACGTCTAACTCGTATAAAAAATGTTGGTCGTCTTCAACCCATATTCGGCTCACTCGAGTGCTGAACTCGAGTCTCCTCTCAGAATGAGAGGGGTAACCGGGTAAGGCCAATAGTCCACCACGCTGGCCCAATGTGGATTGGCAGATTTCACAAACGCAGAGAATTAAGATAATTCTCTGGTATGCAGGTTTCCTCACGATGTTTTCTTTCACCGATTGAGACACATGATATTTAATTTCTTAAAATGCACACAACTGAAAAGTTGGAGGTGCATGCCCCGGACCGGATTCGAACCCACACCCTCCGGAATCGGAGGCAGAGGTCATATCCACTGGGCTATCACGGCTCAAAAAGGTTGGTATTTCCCTATTAATAAAAAGTTGCTTAATTCACCTATTAGACGAGTATTTGTGTTCTCATAATAAATTTCATCAAACAGAAAAATGCTTAATAACAATCAATACAAGCTATTTAAACAACCTCTCTACTTAAATTCCCTTGCGTCGCGATGCTTACTTCCTCAATCGTTTTTTGTTTACACCCTTAATCTCCATCGACACTCAATAACACGTAGCATTTTGAAAATTAAAACGGGCGAAAAAAGAAATTCTATTCGTAACACTCGTTTGCATAATGAATGCACGGATATTGGACATTGGCGACTTAGGGTCACGGCACACTGGCGACTTAGAGATAGCCCACACTGGCGACTTTTTTGTCTTGATGCGTATGTGTTTACTTGACATGATAACGCGACAATCTTCGTCTATCTTGTATTAACAAGATTGATGAAGTGATTCTAGTTGAGTTTCCTATTGTAATTATTTTTATAATAACTAATGAAATAACTAAGGTACTGAGGTAGGTAAATCAGATTAGAAACGAAACTCATAATTGCTGTTTGGCGGCATAAAAATAACCGTAATGGTCTACTACTACTGAGATGACTTACAGATTTATTAAATTTAATTATTTGTTTAATTCCGTCATTTAAGTTAGAAGTTAATCAAAGCAATTATGAAGATTAAGAATAGAAAGTAGCTATAGAAAAGTCGGTTTTTTATATTGTCTGTACTGGCGACTTTTTCATCATTTTATGAATACCTATGCCTCTAAAGGCCATATCTATAGGAGAGGGTAGGTAAAACCTGGAGCTGAGACCCACCGCACTGCTCCAATGCTCTGATTATTATCGTTATGATGATGTAACAATGAAATCTATTGGGACTGACAGATTGACATGCTGCATGCATGCAGCGGACTGAGAATTTTTACTGAAAATTTCTAGGCGACTAAGAAGGCGATTTCGTATTTACCAGAAACGACCGCTTACGGTTTCAAAATTCCGATGAATCAGAATTAAACCAACATGGCGATGTGTTTATTTAAATGAGCCCCCTTGATTAAGAGCCGAGTCGCAAGTGTGCACCTGCGCGCGGCACAGTTATGTCGACGCTTAGGTATCCTACGATTGCGATATCGATCTCATTTACTAGTTTTACCTTTGGTTTTCCCTGCAATTTCTTTGATTAATTGCAGCCATTAGCGAAAAACGTAATTGTGACACAGATTTCTGCCTTTTTGTGCGACAGGCATTTCTGTTACTATTTTTTTTTATTTTTTTTTTATCACTGGATTGGTCCATTGCTGCATAATATACGCCTCTTGTAGACTTCCAAACGTCAGTCTTAAACGTGCTGTATACAACGGGTCCATGTATTTATGTCTTCTTAATGTTGCGAGGTCGTCATTCCAGGATCTTGGAAATGCATTTTGAACCATGTGCGAATCCTATATTTATCTATACGTATTTGGATAATTAAAAAATAATAATCAGATTTAATTAAAGTAATTGGGCTTTCTCGACACTATTGGTCAAAAAATAAATAAGGCAAATGTTCTGTTTTTTTTTAAAAAAAAAGAATGCCAAAACACTTAGATGACTTACAGACCCCTCTAAGCATACCAACTACTAATTGTTTCCTCCTCAACTTGGTTTTAGTCCATAATGACCCCAAATGTAGGACCGTTAAAATAGACTAAAAATTATGGTAGAACTTTTAAGTCACTGAAAAATATTTCTTAGCCCAGACGCAAAATGGCATAACTCCAGTTTTTACAGACATTGAAGAGCCCATCAAAACGTACCAAGTGACCTCCGTAACTTCACTTAATTTGCAGTCCAAGTTAAAATCAATTATGTCGGCGATTGTTTCGTTAGTTCCGCAAATGTTTTTTGTCCCTCTCCCCCTCCCCCTGTCCCGTCTTTGTATTCACTTTGCGTCCCGCTCTGTTTGGATTTCTTTTGATGAACTCAGTGCTGGGAAGACTTGTGATTGTATGTGCATTTTGTTCATTTGTGCGCTCTTTTTGCCTCATCAGCCATCGGCGCACGTGACCGCTGCTTGCGCCGGCACGTAAGGAATGCCTGATTATGCTGCGGTTGGATGTTGCGTTTGCATCATGTATGAGCTAAAAGTTTTGATTTCACTATTACATACACAGGTATAGAGAATGAATGCATCTTAATCATTTATTTTTATTTATAACGCAGCAGACGTCTGTCATTTTGTCTGTCTGGTTTTTTTTTAAACTTAAAACTTTATATAGCATTCAACAGTTTTTGTGTTGTCTCTATGAAGCGAAAAACTTCGACAAGTGATTGAAAATGACTTGTTTGCTAACATTCATTAATTAATTTCATGTTAAATTTCAAGGTAAAAATAATGTTGATCTTTATAAACAGTTGTATCTTCCAAATATATTGTGCACTTTTATATTATTTTAAAAATTAAAATATAGCTCTTCGCCTTAAAGTAGACGTAAAACTGCGTAGAAAGTAGCTAAGATTATAGTCGGAGCCTCTCAGTGGATTACAGTCGTAATGGGGCAAGGATCGAACTTGACTTCTAATTGTTAAATCCAGCTCATTAACCGCACCGCTATTGAGGCTAGCGTGTCGTGCAGTGCCTACACCTGACAGCACACAGTGGTAAACCGATCGACAAACACGAGCACAAGCATTCACAATCATTAATAATGTATAAGTAGTAACTCAAATCAGGCGCATTATCCAATAAACAATACAAAGGGAGCACGCATTATGCCGGCGGGCAGGGGTCGCGGCTACCGGACACGATCGAGATGCTCGCACAAGATACGCGCCCGGCGATGCTCGAGCTGAGATACCGGTATGGTAATCGCGCAGTACGGTAGGTCAGTTACATGAATTTAAATTGGACAATAAAACACGGGGGCTGACAATCCTCTGGTCAGTATCTTCGGCAAATCCCGCGCGCTCGCGATTAAATAAACGTCTATTTTCATTTGCGGGGGCTCTGGTTGGCTACTTTGTTGCCTGTGTGTATTTTTTATATATCGGATGGGGCACGTCGTCGAAGAGTCGACGGACGTTGGGGTACCATGTTCTGGAATGCCGAACACGCACCGGAAAGCACAGTGTAGGTGCTCATTAATAGTCAACGGTTGATATTAAACGAGGGAACTGCTGGATGCAATCTTCTCAAGTTGTGTCCAGTTCAGCAGTTGACGTCCATCGACTGAAAATAATGATAATGTAACGCGTCCAGTATTAGAATATATTATGTAACTTGACTACGTGAACAAAACATGAACAGGCAGACTAAACGATAGACCCACAAACTTTGTATTTTTAGTTAGTTTTCAAAACGGCCAATAATCACTTAGCCTATCTTACCAAAAAGTAGTAATATACAAATCTATATGTTTGTGACTACTCTTTAATTTTTTTAATAGATTGTTAATAACGACCAAATTGGTGAATAGGTCAGCAGTTGGCAAAGTTGAACACATTAGTGTTATCGCCGCGTTGCAACGACTTGCAGTACGGACGGCTTCAGTGTACTCGTGGCGTTCGAGCCGTCCACATCTCTTGTTATGTAATTCTTTATGCTTTACTTGGGATAGGCGGGGAGAGTGACTTGAGTGGAAAAGGGGAGTGTTAGATATATGTCAAAGGCGCCTTTAACCCTACACACATCGTTCACAAGTGCGTGATTCCACTCAAGGTCATTCTCTGCCATTCTAGGGTATTATTTTGGTTACAGTTAATTAAGTTGTCCTGAAGTGTTGCGAATCATAACCATTGTTCGACATTAGTTTTCTTATATTTTGTAATCACTTTTGAGTCCTATAATATTAGGTACGTGGTCTTGTCTAGTCTACGTAGTGTCGGAAGGTACGTGCCCCAGTCATCATGAGGGTGAGGCGTGACTGGTCGACACTGCTGGGACGTCTTAGACGCATCTATTGAATTCCGATTAGTCGATAATTACTGCATGTCCTTAGCGACACGTCCGAGGAGCTGATGGGAATATCATTACTGCACCGTGCATTAGGGGCGCATTATGTTTTTAATGTCACCTAAATTACTGAAGTTTGCATAAATATTTAATTACTGTTCACTGTGTATATTGAACCGTTTAGTGCATGTAAGTCCTGAAACACGCGACAGTCTAAATCCGAGTTTCCCAAACTTTTTTGTGTCGTAGACCCCTTGCCATGTTTTTCCGTGTTGGGTAGACCCCCCACTTATTTGATATTGATTTTCTGTATCCTACAACTTACACAATTTTATAAACATAATATTTTTTTACTGCATAGTCACTTTTAACCTATTTTTTACATCATATTATCTTATAATATCAAAACATAATGTATATGTTTTGATATTATAAGATAATATGATGTAAAAAATAGGTACTATCAGTGTATGTGTTATGATCCACTATTGTGGAAACCATTTTCATTTAATGGACACCCAAATATTTTTCGCTGACATAGACCCCTTGCAGTTTGTCATAGACCCCTAGGGGTCGATATATATCACTGGTCTAAATGATTGTCCATTTTATGTAACTTTCTATTCTGTATTAAATTATTGTTGTTTTAAGCTACGGCCTGAAATATGTTCCGTAGTTTCTGAAATAAGCTTTGACAAAGTAATGTCCAGCCTACGTGTCCTTAGGGCGGGAAGACGTTTATTTGCTAAAACACGGCTCTGATTAGGTGATGACTTTCCACTTACCATCACCTGCCAATCATTATCGTTATCTACCCATATTCAGCTCACTGCTGAGCTCGAGTCTCCTCTCAGTATGAGAGGGGTTAAGCCAATAGTCCACCACGCTGGCCCAAAGCGGATTGGCAGACTTGACACACACAGAGAATTAAGAAAATTCTCTAGTATGCAGGTTTCCTCACGATGTTTTCCTTCAACGTTTGAGACACGTGATATTTCATTTCTGAAAATGCACACAACTGAAAAGTTGGAGGTGCATGCCCTCCGGAGGCAGAAGTCATATCCACTGGGCTATCAAGACCTTAATCATTATCATTATTTTCAAAAGTAGTATTATCAAAAGATCAATTTTATACTAATTTTGTGTATTGTCATCCTTTTAAACCAAACAACCCGCAGAAGAGAAATCAGTTTCTATTTTTTTCGAGTAAAAATACAATAATTCAATTAATATAAATGTGTAAATAGCTGTAAAACATTCCACTATGAGTAAAAGTTTACTTTGAATCGTGTGTATGTGTTTTAGCAAATGAACGTCTTACCGCCCTAAAGGCACGTAGGCTGGAACTATACTGTTATATATATATAACAGTATAGTTTATGTAAGACAAAATATTAATTTGTACAAACGAAAAGGAGATCTAAACCCACGTCTTACTAGACACGGGCATAAGTTAGTTATTTCTGCATATCGTCTCCAAAGAGTTAAAAAATCTTTTGTGGGTTTGGGTGTACTCTTCTATAAC
Source organism: Bicyclus anynana (assembly GCF_947172395.1). NCBI lineage: Eukaryota > Metazoa > Arthropoda > Insecta > Lepidoptera > Nymphalidae > Bicyclus > Bicyclus anynana. Next base: position 18,173,831 of record NC_069087.1, on the reverse strand, counting down.
AAGATCCCCAAGACTGTGATGGACTTGCCAATGCACAACTTTAAGCAATGTGTTAAAAAACATTTACTTAGTCGAGGTTACTACACTATTGATGAGTTCCTTAACGACAAAGGTGCTTGGAGGCCATTGGATCAGCTTCCACCTTCACACAGGAAATAAAACTATAAGAAATTGTAATTTAATTGTTATCAAATGTAAATTGTAATACTGTATGACTTTTTTCAAAAGAGCAACTGTTGAGTTTCTTGCCGGTATCTTCTCAGCAGAACCTGCCTTCCGAACCGGTGGTAGAATCTTTACAAATAGTCAACTGACGTGTCAAAAGTGCTTGTAAACTGAGCCTACTTGAAATAAATGAATTTTGAATTTTGAATTTTTTTTGAATTTTTTGGACATTACTTTGCCGGAATACTAATTTAACAATTAGGCGCTAGACGCGGCCGAGGGGGACAGCGGGTCGCAAAAGGCACTTTTTTAACTTGATTACTGAGACTGAGACTACTGTGAGCTCTTCATCTATTTGTGTTATTGATTCACTGATGTTATTGGTCATCAGAACCGTGATAGCCCAGTGGGTATGACCTCTGCCTACGATTCCGGAGAGTGTGGGTTCCTGTCCGAGGCATGCACCTCCAATTCAGAGCATTTGTGCATTTTAAGAAATTAAATATCACGTGTCTGAAAACGGTGAAGGAAAAACAGCCAGAAAACCTGCATACTAGAGAATTTTCTTAAATATCTGCGTTTGTGAAGTCTTCCAATTCGCATTGGGCCAGCGTGGTGGATTATTGGCCTAACCCCTCTCATTCTGAGAGACGACTCGAGCTCAGCAGTGAGCCGAATATGGGTTGCTAATGATGATGATGATGATTGGTTATCATCGGTTATTGGCCTTCAAATGTTCTTTCTTATTGTGAGAGGATATTTGGAGCTTTTTAGGTCCCGGTCTCTTTCACTATGAGAAGAGATTTGTAGCTTAGACTCTTTACGCTGATCCAATGCGACCTTATAGGCTAGCATTACAGTAATTGTAATAAACATTGGGTTATACGTAGCTATGGGCTATACCACAGACTTGCCAACTCCAGGCTGCTGAAGCATGTCTAGGAAGAAAGAAAACTCAATATTTTACAATATCCCAACAAAGGAATCGGATCTCATGATTCTTACCTGCTTAAAATGGCCCAACTTCGAAGTTAGGAATTATTAGAAATAACCTATTTTCTTAGGAAAATATAATAATTTTCCTATTTTATTTTTCCGAACAACACAAAATGGAAAAATCTGTAGGAACTTACTATTTTATAAACAATTTATCTCATATCGTCCCATTGAATTGATCTTTTATATATAAGATTTCAGAGCTTAGAATTTAAAGCTTTTTTTGTTTTATTTTGTTGTTAAAAGTATACTTTCAGATTGATCCCATTTAATTTTCATAAAAATCGGCTTAGTAATTTTGTGTTAAAATCAAATTAACTGAAATAGGTACGTCTTTGAAGTCGATTCTATGTTTATGTAAAAAAGATTATTACCTAAACTCATTAAACGCTCATTAAAATAACATTCTTAACACAAATTTTAATATATGGAAATATTTCTACAAAAGATCCATAAAAAATCCTACATATTTACAACCTAATGAGATATTAATTTAATACAAAAAAATCACAACATCTCCATTATGCCTCGTCATTATAAAATTAACGATACGTACAATAAAATTTTTTCGTCACCCCGTCCGTCCGTGTATTAGCATAAATAAAATAATGTCAATAAAATAAATTCAAAAGTATAAATTACATAATGATCAGGGGATATCTTCATCTGAGCATGTGACCGCCCGCGGCTTACCCTGCCGATATAGACGTGTAACTGTAAAATATGTAAACTGACTGAGGCATAATTTAAACTGCATTATTTGTCAAGTAAGATTTTTAGGGGTCCGCACACTGTTTCGTTTTATGTTCTATAAATAAAGTGTTTCCTTTGAAGTGGTTTAGTAAAACAACTTAATTGTAGTTAATTTTTCAGGTTTCAGATTTTTTAGAATCAGGAGAGCTTTGTCAAAAAGAGTCTTTATTATTACTTAAAAATACATATTAGCTTGTTAGTACGTCGAATTTTTTTTTGCAAATCCTTAAAGTTAACGTAGAATTTATCTCGTAAGTCCATGTTCCAAGTCAGGAAATAATACATATGTTTCATATTAAATACAATGAAATAGTTTACGTAGTTTTGTCATGTGAGTAACTAATTGATATATGATGGTTTCTTTTAGTTTTTTAAAGATTTACAAACAGTGAAACTAACAGTGTAAATTAATCATTCAACCATAACAAAAGTTTTATACGGATCCCGCGAAACACAAGACTCCTCTCGTATTTGATCATGTAAATTGTATTCGTTCATTATGAAATAACGGAGTGACCGGTGAAAGTTTTTCAATCGGGGGTCAGGGGTCACCCCGGACGGTAGGGGGTCCAGTAAATACGCCATAATTGTAAAAAAACACAAGAAGCGAATGGGGAATTAAGAATTTTGTTGTTATAATTAAAATTTCTGTATTAGCATAAGATGATAATCTGGATTGAGAAACTTGTTGGAATTGTTAATATTTTTTATGACTGTCTCTTATCAAAGAATTTGGTTTTTATCTGTTTATCTAATAAGCGTTTTGTAAGCGATATGTTTGTTAAGCTCCTACTTGGACAATGAAGCCTTGAAACCTGCTACCTTTCAAAGCCAACACGGTCCGAACCCTTTAATGAGCTACCGTCTCTCTCTTCTTGGTCGCATTCTTCATTGCTGAAGGTCGTGTCCGCACTCCAGTCCCTTCGATGCGTTGTTAACAATTCGCCTCCACAGAGTCTGCCTAGTAGCATATTTCACGCGACCTGGGTTCGTCATGGCGCCGGGATACCGGGTCGCATATGTTCACTCTCATATCTATGTTCATTTTCATACGGATTTCATGGGAAAGTAGTGTAGTGGTTTCCCGTTGCCTTCTGCACCAGTCTTTTCTTTCCTACTCGGTTGCCCAGAGTATTAATGACTATACCGCCATTGGTCATTGGTCGTTGGTAGTTACCGTATTATGGTAAAAACATTTAATAAGGTAATTATGTCCTGCAACCACAGGCTAGAATTCTAAAAGATTTCTAAATAAAAAAAAATAAATTGGTTCAAAAAGAATCCATGACAAATAACTACGATTAAATTTAGAAACATACGCGAGTATTAAATCACTCTATCGAAAAATAACCCAAAAAATCGTGCGAGTAAATTTAGTATGAACAAAGTGAATGAATCCCCACAATATTATCTGTGACGTTGACAGACAGACGATGGTCGCTGTCGCCGGAAACCAAGATTCATGGCGGCTCAAAAAACCATAACTAATAAATTTGTCACTCTCATAGATCGACTGATGAATTAACAATGTAGAGCTGTGAACAGTATTAGAACTGTCTGCATTATTTTATACTTTTTGTATATCCAGAAATATATTTATGTATTTATTATTCTATGACTAATATATGTCTAAGCTGAAAATTGATTTTTTTTTCAATACAATTATAATCCTCACTTACTATAACTGTCGCTGATTGTCGCTAACTCAATCATAAAAAACAATATTATGTTTTTAATTTACATTTGACTGCGTTTGAATTTAGTGACACTGTAGCGAGGTAAAGCGCATTGTATTACAATTTCTGCATGCCAAATTGGCAAGATACATTTACCATTTACATTAACCTACCACCTCTGCAAATAAATAAATTGATTGATTGATTGCTTAGGATTATACAATACAGTTTTTTGCAGATTGCTTGGTGCAATATATTATTTTTTAGTTTTATTAATAAACAAATTCAAAAATAACGAATTCAGCTCAGGCTTTTGTCACTTCTATTGCACGACGAACTCTACACGCGATCACTATTATTCGTTCATCACCGGTATAAGACGGTCGATTCGTGTGCCCTTTCCGGCCCTTACGAGTTTTTTCATTAACATCCTCTAGATGAAAGCCCTTTTTTGTTTGTGGCGCCATGCGGAGCCCGGTGCCCGTTTGATTGAACGGTATCATTTTAATTAATTGTACCATCCTACATTTGTCATATCTGTCCCCACCTCGCTATGTCAAGTGTAATTAGGTACAATTGATATTGGTTACACCGCAGTGTCATTATGGGATAATAATCGGACGTACTGTCTCCTTGGAAAAGTATTGATTAATGATAGAGAAGTATTGACTAATGCATTAATTATGCGTAATAAAGGAAAAAATATTAACTGTTATACTGAAAAAAACCTTTTGTTTTGAAAGATTTGTTTGCGTAACAAATTCATGAATGAAGTGGTTCCACTGCTGCAACCATGTATTATAACAACGCTTGCTACGAGTACTTCTAATCTGATTATTTATTTTAATACCCTCACAAACATTTATATTTACTTTACACTACAGATAAATAGCTTCGCTATGTATATAACGTTCAAGAAAATGCATATTTTCTAAATGTTAAACATGTTTATTTTAGTATTTAATAGTAATAGATAAAAATTTTTCACACGAAGTAAGTCTATTTTTTTATGAAACCCATTTAAAAATTTTGTTTTAATGGGAAAAATAGAGCACGGATTCGTAATAATATAACGCATAAAAGTTTTGAATTTGGTTTATTCATACATCATGAAAAAAAAAATTCTTCATATAAAACAGTTTGAAAGATCTGAATCATGTTGTAAATTTCTTCACATTGAAATCTTTTATTTAATATATTTAGCTAATTCATTAAAACGTATTACAGCACTAAATTAACCGTGATGAAAAATCAAAAAATATTGTTTTTTTATAAATCAATAAATATTTATAAATAGAACTATCATATACAGAATATTACACATTCTAAGAAATTAATCAATACTTTATAACACTCTCACCCATAAAAACTCTGTTAATATCTACTTTCTAAACAGAGAAAACTAAAACAACAGACAAATATTATAACAATACATTTGAAATATATGCAGGAATCTATCGTAAATGCATTCATTAAAATTAAAAATACTTTATAGTTAAATATTTATCTATTTATTTAATTTTATGGCCATAACTGTGAATCATATTCGGAAAAAGTATTCCACTAAATTCGAAATTATCTATTTTCAATCAGCTTGTCTATTCCGTAGATATTCTTAATTCTATTAATTTTATTGTTATTGGAATCGTGAGCTTTTTCGACACCTTTTCATCTCTTTTTTTATGTAAGATATATTTATAAATCTCGGTTTTACGAACGTATAAAAATAATTTGGTTTGAATTTTATCGTTTACCAATGTTTAATATGGCAATCGAGTTAGACGTTATCTTTGTATGGGTAAATGTAAATATTTACGATTTATTTATTTTTAGGTTTAGGTGTTTTAGTTGGGGTCTCAAGGCATTAGGTGACCCCACACTAGAAAGCGCAGTGTTGATCGACCCCCCATCAGGTGGACTGACGACATCAAGCGAGTCGCAGGTATTCGCTAGATGCAAGTGGCTCAGGATCGTGATGTTTGGAAGTCCCTACAAAATGCCTATGTCCTGCAGTGGACGTCCATCGGCTGATATGATGATGTGGATTTTTTTGATATTTGTATGTTGACTACAATGACATGAGCTTCATTAAAATATTTAACACGCCTCTTGGTTTCTGGTTATCCTAGATCTAATTTGAAACATGTTGGAAAATAAAATGACCAGAGCCAGTCATTGAACCTGGGATCTTCCGATTATAAAGTGAACTACGCGCAAGCGAGCAAACTCAATTAAAATATTAGATTAAAATGGTGGAATTAGAGTAGGTATATTACTACAATTCCCTCACCACCACTGTGTAATAAAAACAGGCCCACAGGTTTAATACGTAGCTTCAGGTTGACGGGTTCAGTAGGCCTAGCATGGAACTAACGACATATCCAATCAATATAATAGATAAATGTCGACCAATGACGGCATAGTCCCAGTCAAAACTATTCCGTTCCAACGTAATGAAAGAGATGTATGGGACTATTGATATTTTTATACTTTAAAATCATTGGATGGAACGATATTTCCGGTTGTGCCGCTTTTGGTCGGCATTTGTTGTCTATTTCTCTTCACGAAAAATGTTGTTGGTCGCACGTTAGGCTTACGGGGCAGCGCAGCTTATGACGTGTACCTAGTGTGACTTGTGACGTGCGAAGTGTTAGTTCTGTTAAAAACGAAAGTTTTCCACTTAACTTTATTAATTTCCTACTATAAAAAAGTTACAACTAAAATGTCAGTCACAGAACTCGTGACAAATGATATATCATTTCCTCCAAAATTAATCGATTGTCTGAAATGTCACATTTCAAAGAAAAACCAATTGATTAGTTTTGATAATTACTGCATGTTGACCCGGATGTTGACAGCATAAATCATGAAATCAATCTTACGTGCTTGTTTATTACTTTGCATTTTTATAACAGTTACTATGGTCTAAGTCAAAATTACTCAATGTCTATTTTAATTTTTTTTAAAACATCTCTTGACTCCGAAGTCACCGCCACGCATTTCCTCATGCTAAACTCTTGCTAATAACTGTTTTATTTTTTCCTCTTTTCTTGGAAATTCTTGCTCACTGGACAGCATTCTCATAGCAATTTTCTTTTTTAGTGTACTTCATATAACAGTTGATTGAAGAATAAAGTTGATTACAGTGGACCATCGCCTACAACACAGCAATACTTCATGTGGCAAACACAGCACACACTTATCAGTCGTTCTACTACGAGTATATGTTAGCTTTGCGCTCGTCAACCCTGTGATTTTACCCACGAGTATGACGGACGGGAATAGCACCATTCCCGTCCGTCACGTCCCGGTTACATCTTTACCAGACCAACTGTGTAACAAAGAACTTCACTACTTTTTTTATTCTTTACAAGTTAGCTCTTGACTTGACAATCTCACCCGATGGTAAGTGATGATGCAATCTAAAATGGAAGCGGGCTAATTTATTAGGAGTTAGATGAAAATACACACCACTTTCGGTTTCTACACGACATCGTGCCGGAACGCTAAATCGCTTGGCGGTACGTCTTTGCTGGTAGAATGGTAACTATCCACGGATGAAGCCTCACACCAGTCAGACATGAACTAATTAACGTCAATCGGCCCAGCCGGGAATTGAACCAAGGACCAGGTAATCCACTGCGCATACCAGTGAGCATACTAGCTACTCTACGCCATACATAGCGCATACTCCACGCCAGGGAGGCCTACAAACATACTACTATTCTATTAGTAGAAAATTAAAAAAAAAGTAATGAAAAATGTATATTTTGTGAGTTATGCCACGCGGTTACGCGGACACGTCAATTTGATAAAGAATCCCGTAGATAAGCACATGATAATTAGTAATAGATTTTAGCATTGATTGATTATAGTGACCGTCAGCATTCTTTTCAGCAAGTGTTGTTTGCCTCAAATTGTTCTTGTGATTCACAATGATTCGCAAAAAAATTAATTTCCCGATATCTCAAACATTTGTGTAAACTCCTTATTATGTTATGTCATTAATATGTAATTACATGATCGTGATATTGTATCAATAATATTCTCAACGTCTTAACGATTACATGTCAGTAATCCGATTGTCCCAAGATCAATGCGCAGGAAACTTGCTCGAGGTAATTTACACTTTAACAATAAATTTAATGACAATAGTTAAAATAAGAATTATTTTTATATATTCCGGGAATAGAACCAAAAGCTTTTACTAAACGAAATTTCTCTACATCATTTCCTGTATTTCTGGCTGACAATAATCAATAAACAGGTGTGAAAGCATTACAAACAATTACAAAACATGAAAAAACTTGAACCAAATTTCGGTTTAATTGGTCAGGTCTTATTGCTTTGGATCCTGGGTCTACTATAATCCACACCGTACGAAAATAGAATATCTATTCTAAATAGACAATCAGGCAGGACCTTGCACTACATGGACAGTCGACACTAAGCCTTATACCACTTTTAATAGCTTATTAAGAGCCCGTCAAAAAGTTTTACAGCCTTTTTACGATCAGAAATCGGATACAGTCTGTCTTTTTTATGGTAACAATAACTTTAATACGACGTTTTTATACTTGCAGGAAGTTTTGTCGGCCGATTAGTTTTCATTGTTTTGATGATGTTTCTTCTAAATTTATTGAGAGAGATCAATCCCACGGAGGACTATAAAATTGTTCATAAAAGTACAGTAACAAGCATAATCATGTGCGTCAGCCTGTTGGAACCAGACCTTCGTTTTTTATTTATTTAATGGCAAGTTAGCGATTGTCATCTCACCTGATGTTAAGTGATGATGCAATCTAAGATGGAAGCGGGCTAATTTGTTTGGAGGAAGTTGAAAATCCATATCCCTTTCGGTTTCTACACGACATCATACCCTAACGCTCAATCGCTTGACGGTGCGCCTTTGCCGGTAGGGTGGTAACTAGCCATGACCGAAGCCTCCCACCAGCCAGACCTGGACCAATTTAGAGAACCTCAATTGACCCAGGATCTCCGTCTTGTAAATCCACCGCACATACCACTGCGCCACTGAGGCCGTCAAACTGTTAACTCTTACTGCATAATAATATAAGCAATATGAAGATACATTTAAACTGCATTTTTCATAAAATATTTTAAGCACAGATATGGCTTTCTCACGATTTTATGATACAAGTATGTATCGTAAGTAATGTTGGATAAGTCGAGGAGCCAGTGTATAATCTTTACAAGTACTGCGTACATCGATGTACTAAGAACACTGTAGAATAGCGTGCATAGTGCTAAGGACGGAAGATGCGATCGGCCGCGCACTAGCGTGAGTTATAAATGACGTGAAACTGATGGCAAGGGATACGTGGAGGTGACTATTTGAGAAACGTTAGTATATTTTGTGTTGAATAAAAGAAGAATACGTGAAGAATCACGTAATTATGTGAAGTGATGCGTAATTATAATTGGTAAAAAATGTACACTTCATCATCGCCTATTTTAATGCAAGCCATTAATTCGCCACAAAGAAAAGAACATAACAAATGCGGCGAAGACTCATGCTGCTCCAAGTTATGGGCCCTTGGTGGTGGGATTATCATCGTACCCACTCCTACAGACATTTTTTTTTAATATAAGGAAAAATAAATGTTGTGTTAGGTTAGGCTTATAAATAAATTTTATTTAACAAAATCTTCACATTACTTTGCGATATTTATCAATTTTGATTTAATTTGAGGCAAACAAATCCTTTTCATTTATCAAAAGATATCTTTTTTTTATTAACAATTCCTTCATTTCATTTTACACTTGTCTCTTTATTTACTTATATACTATATTTTGAAACCATTATACTACCAGTACACTATATTTTCGTTAAGATTTGCGGGAATACGGTTTCCGAAAAAAATACAAGGTAATGCCTGACCAACTTAAATCACATGAATATCTGGGCTAAATGACCGAAAAAATGCAAATTTTTGCAGTTATTCAATTAACGTCCGTTATCAAAGTTATAAGTAACCATTCACACTTTTTACTGCAACATCACAGTAATAAACACCAACAGTCCAACACGTGGGAGATGCCGCCTCCATGAGAGCATTCGCAATTATTTCCTACATCGCAGTCTCTCGGTCCCACAATAATAATAATACGTCAACGCCAGCGCACTATCTAAATGGCGTTTGAATTGTTTCCATCAATAAGACACCGAGTGTGTATCCCTGTGTCTGTACTTGGTGGTTGTTTTTTGTATAATTTATTGCACCTTGTCGCGCTGTGTGTTTAAGGGACAGTAAACCCTTTGTTTTGGGCTATCAATCGGTAAAACGACAGGTGCTAGGAAATTTTAGGTTCTTAATTTAAATTTCGTTTTTTTATTCAAGTTGGTAATAAGGCAAAATTATTTTTGCCAAACAACGAACCTTGCCACAAAATGGATATTTTAGGATGTAGAATGCATTTTCAACATCAAATCCTTATCCCGATTTTATTAATCAAATTTTGAATTTGCTCGCTTCACTTCAATCGTTCAAGGACACTTTTTTATTTGACAAGTGGAAGTTTTTGAAAAGGCAAGTTGAGTTAACGTAAAGTGCTCTTAAAATAAAGTACAGTTTTACAGTTTATGTGAATAAGTCTTATGTAAAATAATTAATTCTTTTAATTTTTTCCAGTTGATTAAATATTTACGGCGTAAACGCGCAATATACAAACACACGTTGGCATACTTAGAATAAACACATGAGCGAGAATTCTCTCTACGTACTGTATGCTTGAGGTTTTTATAGAAAATCGATAAGCTCTGCGTGCATCGGAATCTTCTTCAGCGCGATCTATACAGGTACAGTAGGGTGACAAAGCGTCGCATGTCTGCGGACAATGCACGGGACACGCAGACAGCGTGTTCACACAATCAGATTGCGCTGCTTTATGGCACCGAGCGGGCCCCATTAGTACGGGCCTCCGCTTGAATTGCCTAATTAGAATTACACGGACGGGCGCGGACCGGTTTTTAGCTTTCGCTATTCGATCGCGATTGGAATGGGAAGACGTATTCGTGGGCACTTATTAGGTATCCTTTATGCTATTCCTAGGTTAGAATGCTATTCCTCGGCTTACGTTGGAATAGCGAGCGTTAATGCGGTGTATTAATTAAGTCGATTGATAGTGCTTAAAAGTGATAACCATTTTTTAAATAAAATAAAATATAACACTCGAAAGTTCTTATCTATGGAATAAAAGAAAGCATTACGGTAGATCTCGAATTATGAAACATGAATATTTGGTATTCTCTGCGACAAACCGAGGAATCCAAACGGTAATACCATCCAAAGACAAATAGCTTTTAACGTGTGTTTCGATTCGAAACCGGTACATCTTCAGGAGATGTTGACTCTGAAAATATTACAGAGTCAACATATATACAATACTGCTTGAAGGTACCCAACTACTAATAAATAAATAACTAATATGCATTTTGTATGATGACACCATGAGTATTGTAATATACATGCCTTAATAAATTCCACTTTATACAAATTTTGATTAGAATGTTTTTTACTAATATGGAAGTAATATTAATCAGTGATGGATATCGTATGGCTATATAAAAAAAAGATGTATGCACGTCTAAAAAAAGAAAATTACTGATAAATGGTATCAGTATAATAATTACTAAAATTAGAAAAAAAAATGTATTCATAAAATATTTGAAAACTATTCAAATATTTTAATATATACAAAATTATAAAAAAATTATAATGTAGAGTCAGATTATATCGTAAATCGTTATTTGAAAAATTAATCACTCTTTGCAATCAAAATACATTTTGTCGTAAACAACACAACGTATTTTATTTCATGTGTACAGAATGCAGGCTTCAATTTCAAGGTTTTTGACTCGCTTCCGATAAAATGATCTACACTTGGTAATGTTATGAGAATGCCACCACATCTTGATACATAAACTTTATAATTTATCGTTGCTGCGTTTTATCGCCACAAATAAACGAGACGCCCCGCAATATAACACTTTATGCAGGCGCATTATCCCAATGGTATGGACATCCGAGAAATGCATACATAAAGATATCTGTTCCGTAACACAAAAAACATTATCGCTGAAATATCGATACAATTTCCTTGATCTGTAATATAAAATCTCGCGGCTTGACGTTTTGTTTAAATTTACGCTCGCGCGCGCATCGAGAGCTTGTCGTAAAATTGAGGACGTTATGGGCGCTGATAAGTGCGATGTCGGGTATCGGACTGTCCGCCGTGACATGTTTACTGTGGACACCCTACGAGCGGACTATTTGAACTTTGCAGTTTTTTATTAGGCACCGTAAAGTTTAGAGGCTCGCGCCGCGCGAACAAAAGCATGAAACCTGATTTCTGTGTCGCGCGTATTGTGACTCCTGGAGATTTGTTCATTCAAGTGTCTGATATCTATTGTCTATACTACAATAAAAGTATAATAACTTCTAGGTATCTATCCTTTCAATAAAATTATCCAAAAATTTTTGAGGCAATGAAAAAAGCTGAGCAAAATTTTTTTTTTTAAATTGTTTCTTGAACACAAGTTAGTTTACCTATAGCAACAACATAAGCTTAGTTTGATTGATAATAATTTGTAAAAGTCTATAAAAAAATTATTATCAGCAGTTGCCCTCAACAGCAAAGGATATATTATTCATTACTCGGTCTATTTGCTGAGTTTTTATATAAAAAAAGCAGTAATATTTACCTACACGGTTTACACGATATATCATTGTTGACATTTGGCAAGGATAGGCACGTATTATTGACACTGCATCAATCATTATGACCGGCCCACGGTCGAGCTTATCCTATCCCTTTAATTGCTATCAGAACACTACGTTTTTGACTTTAATACCAACGTGATATACGATTTTAGACCTTAAACAAAAGTATTAATAACTGTTTTCTTTTAAAAATACCAACCCCTTGATTGTCAAAGAGACAGTAACTACAAAACCTGCTCAATTTTAACATTGTTTTAGAGAAATTTAATTAACTATTTGCTATCCATAATAACATCCATACTACATTTACAGTCCATGTTTGGCTTAAAACACATTCCTATAAATAGTAATATTGATAATAATAAAAAATAAAAAAATATGGCGGTTGATAGCGGTTGTCCATGTCTATCCTCGAGAATGTACACACTCTTAACAACAAGCTTTTCATAGTTGACACTCTTGCCTTTATTCCTAGGCTCAATGTACGATGTACCAAAAGTTGTATATGTTAGTAGATGCGTCCACATATTCATGCGTTGTTAAAAATATATTGAATGAGCTTTTTTAGACTCACTATTTTAAAATCAGACACAAACATGGTAAAACAAATTGCATTTTCATTTCTTGTTAAATTCCTGTCTCAATATAAAGTCCCTGTCTCTTGTACTACAATACAGTCAGTGATGCACGTGTCAGTAAAAAGTTGGTAGGTGGCAATTAGAGGGCCCTGTTATTGTTTACCTGGCTCAAGTGCGCGCGCCATCGATCATCTGACTGCAGATAAAGATTGTACACACACTGTAAAGATGGATGCATACTCTAAATACGTGACGCCATTCTACCAGTGAGCATAAAGGTTTTACACTCTCACTCTAAAGGTCGATGCATACTTTATAAACGCGAAGCGACCATTAAAAGCCATGGTGCGTTATGTGTTTAGGATGTAATTTTACATGTTTAGTTGGTATTTTAAATTATTTTACTTTCACAGTTTTGCGCTATGTGTGGAGTAAGCTATGTGTCTTTAGGTTTGTGCATTCCACACCCACCCCAAAATTAAATCGGACCTCTTTATAAAGAAACCTTATTAATACAAATATCTACCTATCTACCTATCTACCAGTTGAATACCTATGAATATCTTAAATATTATATACAAATAATAATAATAACTAGAATGAAATTATAATTAAATAAATGTTTCTACTATTTTTAAAATGAATTACCAACATATCTTATAATATTCTTAGACCTTTAATTAAATTAATTTAATAATTAGCAGTTATTCATATAATTCTAAAGTCAGCATGCTAAGCAATGTATTTTTAAATGAGCACTGCGCCGGTTTGTGATAATTCAAAAAAACGTGTGTCCCAAGTCAACTACAGACACAAAAAAGCACTTCCAATATCCTGTCCATAAGGGGGTGTGATGGATCAAGCGGCCGGCGACGCCGCGGCGCGACGTGATGGATCCGCGCGCGATCCATCCATCAATCATCGCTTGTAGTGTGGCCACAGCTTTATCTCTATCCTTCCTTAAAAAGCTCTTTAATATTCGTCATTTAGCTCATTTTAAAAGCCCACTACTGGGCCTTCCTCTTTATAGAAGAGGATATACGTCACGCATCTACAAGCTGTATACGTTCTCAGCCCATATTCGGCTCACTGCTGAGCTCGAGTCCCACCCACACCCTCCGGAATCGTAGGCAAAGGTCATATCCACTGGGCTATAGCGGCTCTACAAGCTGTATAGAAATGTATAAAATGGAAAATTCCTCTTCGTAAAGAGTCCCAATGTAGGTAGTGCATTTTCGCAACTGAAGTGGTGGGTTTATAGTGATAATTTGCATGGTGATCACTATTAGATGTTAATGATGATGATTCGGTATTGGGCTTAATGAACTCTCCGGTATTCGGGGATGTACCACTACTTTTAAGACTATAAACCTATACTATAGGAAACTTATTTGCAGTTGGTCAACTTCAAGGATTTATGGAGGTAATAGTTTTCTAACGGCAAAGTTAAATTTTGAAGCCTTAGTAACTTTATGGTAAAGGTGACAGGCTCAATAACGAAAGCTCATGGGTTCGATTCTCGCCCCGAATATTGTCGTACCGACTCCTGACACAGTATTTCCGACTAATTGGAGTGGACAGGCAATATTGGTCAAATTTAAAAAGTATATATTTTTTATTTGTTCCTTATTATTACAGTATGTTTTCTTTTTCTTCTTCTTATCGTCGTAATCAACTCATATTCGGCTCACTGCTGAGCTCGAGTATCCTCTCAGAATGAGAGGGGTTAGGCCAACAGTGCACCATGCGGGCCCAATGCGGATTGGCAGACTTCACACACGCAGAGAATTAAGGAAATTCTCTGGTATATAGGTTTCCTCACGATGTTTTTCCTTCACCGTTTGAGACCCGAGATATTTAATTTCTTAAAATGCACACAACTGAGAAGTTGGAGGTGCATGCCCCGGACCGGATTCGAACCCACACCCTCCGGAATCGGAGGCAGAGGTCATATCCACTGGGCTATCACGGCTCTCCCTTCTTCTTATGTGTGTCTCCAAATTCGATTTTCTAGCCAGACTTACAGTTTTGTTTTTAGGATCTAAACACCGGACTTAACAAATAGCCAAATAAATAGTTAAACAAATAGCCAAGGCGCGAGCTCGAACAGTAGCTACAATGGCTTGCATGCGTCCCCCCTATAAACGGATCGTTCGCTAATAAGCTAGTTTTCTCGGAAACGCAGGGTTACGTGTTCGAGTCCCGGACAAATTTAACAACATGTTTCGTAATTACACGGGGAATTGTACATGCAATGCACAAATTAAACTTGTTTGTGATATTTGATATTATAAGCTGAGTCGTTTTAGTTTTAATTGTGTAAAAGTTTTAATTTTATTTTTCACTAGCTGACACCGCGCGGTTTCACCCGCGTGGTTCCTGTTCCCGTGGTAATACGGGAATATTATATAGCCTATAGCCTTCCTCGATAAATGGCCTATCTAACACTGAAATAATTTTTCAAATCGGACCAGTAGTTCCTGAGATTATCGCGTTCAATCAAACAAACAAGCAAATTCTTCAGCTTTATAATATTAGTATACATTCAAAAACAATTCTAAAATACCTACAAGGATATAATATGTTAGTTTGTAGGAGGACAGCAGGCGATGGAACGAGCTATGCTCGGAGTATCTCTGCGTGATCGAATCAGAAATGAGGAGATCCGCAGACGAACCAAAGTCACATAGCTCAACGAGTCGCGAAGCTGAAGTGGCAATGGGCGGGCCACATCGTTCGAAGTGCCGATGGACGTTGGGGTCCCAAGGTGCTGGAATGGCGACCTCACACTACAAAGAGCAGTGTTGGTAGAACCCCCATCAGGTGGACTGACGACATCAAGCGAGTCGCAGGTATTCACTAGATGCAGGCGGCTCAGTATCGTGATGATCTATGTATGTGTAATGATGATGACATGTGTGTGCCCTATACCACACACTTTTTTTTCTGATTATGTAAATTCCGTAGTAGGCGGCGGCTTAGCTGCATCACCGGGAGTGTTTGAGCGAGCACAGAAGCTTCCCCTGATGTGGCTCGAAGGCTGATGCAGAATAGATGGAACGACTCACTAAGGACTTCTCCTCTAACAGTGGTTAGGGGCACCCCCAGGAGATCCTTAAGCTGCTGAGTGTCGAATTTAATCTCTATTGTTTGATAATTTGACACTCGGCGATTGAACGATCCCCTGGGGGTGCCTCTACGTCTATGATTTCCACTGTTAGACTTCACAAACACGACCCACCAGCGACATCTCTATGTTTTAATCTGAACGTTATGGATCAATTGAAATTACATTCGCTTTGATAGTAACTACTTAAAGTAAAGGCTTAGCTTACAAGCACTATTTAAATTAAAATTCAAACGTTTCTTCAAGTTTAGTTTTTAGACGGATTCAGAAGTCAGATTCTCAGAAGATAATATTTACTTAGCATCAGTTGAACCACATGCTTGTTTATCGTATAAGGTGTTTAAAAGGAGAATTATTTTTAACCAATCAATAACTATAAGTATTTCCTTTTTAGCGTTCGTATGGCTCTCTGAGAGACTGCATTCGTAGATAGCCACGCCATAGCTCGGCCATACGTCTTCGTCCACAATTTATACCTCAGCCTTTCAATATCGGATTAGCATTAATTGGAACGCGCGCCCGATGCGAGATTACGGCGCTATAAATGGCGCGGGGTGCGCAGGCGCGCGCGCAGCTCCGTAATTGGTCGGGCGCCGTGACGTTTACAAGATGGCCGCGACGGGTAATTGACAAATCTCGCGAAATCTCTCGTTGTTTTCATAATTTTCTTTTTTTCTTGTACGGGGAAAGTTCTCATGTACTCCCACTCCCGTGTTGAGTAGTGCCGGATACCTACTCTTATCGGTTAAAGGGTCAGGTTTCAAATTTTTGAAACCTGCTCCATTCCAAAACTATTATAGTACCGTATCGTACTTACCTATCATAGAAGAGTCAGGATTTTTGAAACCTACATATCTTTTAAGTACCCTAGTTAGGAGCATGGGCTAACAAACTTTCAGTTTTAAAAAAGTAGAAGGTCTAGCCACACTGTCACTTAGATAAATAGAAGTAGTCCTCAACGTCTATTAAGCCGTTCAATTTTATTTAAAGCTAACAGACGCCCACGACTTTGACTGCTCTTAGACCTCTTTAATCCGGCCCCCTCGCAAAATCCTTAGCGGACGTTTAGTAATTATATCCTACCTCCTGCCAAATTATATATTTATACGTCAAGTGGTTCTCGATATTTTGTTATGAGGAAGACATTTCGCTTGTTATTTACATGTAGGTATTGATGATACTGGGGTGTGATTTCGCTAGTTTATACTCGTCGATGTATTCGCCTAAAAAGTTTTATTAGAAATTGAACTTTATTTCTATGGGATACCAAAAAAAATGTCACTAACAAAGTTGCCAAAGAAATGAGCGATGTGATATCGCTGTAACTTTACAGAATACAGGGGCTGATGATGTATTAATGATCTTTAAAAAACTCTTAAATGACGAGTGAAGACATGACGTCGACTGCGTCTCAGTGCGTCAGCGCATCACACTCAATATATTCGTATCGTCTCCGGGAATATACATACAATGAGCATTAAAATGCGACAGGATTGGCCGGTGGCTCGGGGCGGGGTGAGACCATATACGCGCACAATGTGTATCGTGATGCACATATTAAGTTGGACTCACTCTGTACATGGGTGCATCGGATACCGGAGGAAATACGGCGTGTGATGACGTCCGATCGTGAGGCTCTGGTCTCTCACAATGGATGCGCCTGAGGGAGTTATCGCTGGTATTGAAGTACAAATACACGGACAAGTGTGAGGTCACAATAAGGAATTAAGGATGGGACGCAAAGAGTTGTAACTTGTACTGTAAATGGGTGTCAGGTTGGCCTAGACCACACGCGCGACTGAATGTTGTGGTATTGACTTAAAAATAATGACATATATACATTTTCCTAATACACTCGTTAGAAATATTTAATAATACGCGTCTTTCAAATTTTGTTTACTTACTAAATATTTATTTTATAATATTAAACTAATGTTATATGTTATGAAACCCATTGTCGAGAATAGTTATAGAAGCAAGCAGTTATGCCCACCTAACGTTAAATGGATAACAAAATAGAGGGCTACATCGAAGGACATGTTAGGAGCAAGCCCTGTAATGCCCTGAGTTGTCTATTAACTTTAAGACTCATATGTCAATGTCACTAATAACCGTACTACTTCAACGCACTCTGTCACAAAGAGTTCTCTACTATTGAATTGTATAAAATACTGCGGAAAACGATTGATAAAGCATTTCCTGATCCTGATTATTAACAATTTATTCTGACAACTAAAGATTTTATAAATGTTGTTGCAACTTTTTGTCGTACGACAGTCGTCGTATGTCTCACAGTATAGTAGTACCTGAGTATATTAAAACGCGGGTGGCAAGCTCGGCCACTAAATTATAAGCGTTCAAATGTCCGCCTCTAATATTGCCTTTAGTCTGTCTTTAGTGCTGCTACAAACAATATCACGACTCAAATGGTTGTTTATTGCCTATAATATTCGCCAGTGTAGTTTTATTAATCAAATGCGGATTCGATTTAATTGTAGTTAGTTCTCTATTCAGATATATTATAATATTAGTTTATTAGTCATAATACGTGTCCATTATTATTCTTTGCTGATGCGCATTGTTTAAAAAAAATCAATCGACGTAGGCTAAAAGTATGTTACTTACAAGAGTTTATTCTGAAAATGATGTTTTGTCAGATTAGATTTTTTTTTAAATTCTTTATTTAGTTAGTAGCGATCTCACCAGTGTTAAGGGACATTGCAAGATGGAAGTGATTTCGTAATTGATCAAAATGACCAGTGTGTTTATCATTGTGATTTTCGTTAACAATTGACTTTACGGAATACAAAATATGCGGTTGTTATTGATTTGATCTTAATTTTATTAGGTGGCTAATAGATCAAAGTTACTTAAAGCTAGCTAAACTGAGTCAATATAAAAAACTGAAATCGAAGTTTTGCTGTTTAGGTGATGGTTTTCTACTTATTGAATATAGTTATGGCTAATATTCTTTTTAAATAAACTTTATTATTTTATTACATTCACTGAAAAAAGAAAAAAGCGAGCGCGCATCGACTGCATGTAAAAATCCTCCCGGGGATAGAAACGTGGAAAGCGAAAATGTGAAAAGGCGGGAAGATTTGAGGGAAAATTTAAAAAGTCAATTTGTTTGGATGGCCCTGAGGGGTGTCCGAATTTGATTTGTGAACGTATGCAAAAGTAAACAGCCTCAGAATCGGTTGTGTTTACGTCTGAAGTTATTCTATGTCGGGAAGATAGATTGGCTTTGGATGTATGTAGTAGGTACTAAAGTGATAGAACAACATGATAGAGTGTGTAAAGAATAGTTATTTAAGCCCCTGTCATGTAATGAGGGTCGTTGTAGCATGAGCCATTATTGTGCAAAGAGGTGAAGCCAATTGGCTTCACATCACGAGTGCTAGAATGATAAAATTTGTATATGGTTTGATTACGATATGGGAATAGAAAAAATGACTTTCTACACCGCCAAACATTATGCTCTAATCTGGATTTTCTTCATTGTTCAGAAATTCGTACCTACCTCTGTTTTGTTTATTAAAAGTTAAAAGTTAAAACCTTTATCACTGGATGCTTTTAGAACCCTCGTTTTCAAGAGTATTTACGAAAACTGTTGAGTGAAGCTAGCTAGAATATTATTTACACAAGAAAGAATAAAATGTATGTAGGTATATTGAATAATTGTATAAATCTTGAAAGATATATGTCCAGAGCGTCTATGTGTTAGAGCCTTGGAGGCTCCGAGACGCTTGATCAAGCCTGCTGGATTTAAAAGTGCTTATCCCTCCACTCTTTTAGCAACACCCTCCTGAACCTACAAATCAATCGTACAGCCACTCTCCATAAATTAAGTGACTGAAACGTAGATATATAAAACAATAGATATTTACAACTCGCCAAAAAGTTGTTGCACGTTTAATTTAAATTACGAACAGTTTTTTAATAAAAAATATATATCACACATTTACTACGTATATAAAACTAAATAGGTACATGTTATAATTATGTAGTAAACTAGCCTAAATTAAAAAAAAAGAATACTCAAATTATAAAATAAAAAATTACACTATCACTTAGATAAGAAAATCTAGAGGTTGATAATATGTAGGACGTGCTACAGTTTTTTTTTGTACTTTGATGAACACAAAAACTACCTAGTTCTAGTTTAGACAATGTTACATATTTAATAAGAAACCTACTTATAATAGAGAACTGTTGTTGTCATATTAACAACGAAATTTAATGGAACTTTCACTGGAAGATAGAGGAGGTTATTGAGCAAGATACAGACTACTTTTTATCCTGTAAAAAAACCATCGTTTTGCGAAATTTAAATTGTAAAAAACTGAATTTTACATGGCAATCCGCTAGTATGTACGAGTATATATTCAAAATAACCAACTTACCCAATAATTTGTGTTCATTAAATAAACTTACATCATCATTCTGTACCTATCTTCGACATTGATATCAGCGGCCGAAACAATGACCCTAAATTATTGGGGCCCGTCTTTATCGATATTCCTTTTTTCCAGTCCACTCCCGGGCCGCGCACAAATGAGACTTGGGCGACTTATTAGGTTCAAGAATTCCTTCAGATGGCCGACGCGATAGCGCGCCCGTTCGCAGACCACTCGTTAATTATTCCACTTCCTCGAGTGACGCGTCGACAATGAGATACGCAATAGTGTATCCTTTTTTTCTTATATCGACGGTCGGATTGTGTGTGTACTTATTCCATGGATACTTTTTTAAACTAAGTTAACATACCATGTTCCATTATCTTAGTTACATACCATACATCTTCTTAGATGGAAATGGCGCGAAGTTTGTTTGGTTTGGTGAATCAATTACAGTACATGGTAGGTATTAAGAAACCATAAGAAATAGACCATTACTTGACGCACTTTGGCAACACGTCTTATATTGCTGCTCGTTAACCTGAGAGATTTTAAATAACTATTTCATCGGCAACCGTATCCTGCAAATTAAAATAACTTTACCTCATTCCGAGAAAAGCAGCTGAGGTGTAGTGAGTGAATCTCAGAAACATTGGGCAAGCCCTTCGTATATCTACTTATCATGAGACAAAATAAAATGTTCTGAGATGATCTTTTAATAAGGGATGATTGGCGTGATAATATTATTGTCGACTCAACGACTTCCAAGAAATTGATTAAGTCACCTTAAGTTGGTAAATAGACATGACTGCACGGTGTTAGCAACCTGCCTTCTTCTTCACTCTCTTCACTTGTCAATTCTCTTTCTTTCACACTCTAACCAAATCTTTTTTGATCTTTCTATCTTCACAACAAATTGTACTTTCAATCCATAAATACGAGCTCCAGGATGTCGGCAGACAATTATCCAATGGGAGCATTTTATTTTCGTCTCTCATTATAATTACTTTCAGCAGCTGAGGCCGATATCTGATGCCCCGTCACGCGGCGCCTCCGTCCCGCTAGCCGTTTAAACCTGCATTAACATAAAACAAGAAGGCACGCGGGCCACGTCCATATTTCCACGGCGGCTCACGGCGCTCGTCGTGACGGCCGCCGCGGTATTGTGCGCGCGATACAGATCTCCCGACGCATGCGCGGCCACTGGATATTTAGAAGCTGTCTCTTAAATTCGCGTCCGAAGCGACTTAACGAGTCGCATTCTGCGTACGGCGACATGCGATCGGCTATTGTCCTTTTCCTTTATTTAGAACGTTCCCATAACCGGACAGTCGTTGTGAGCCTCGGCCGAATAACTCAGCGCTGGTCGCTACGGCTTCATTAGACAATTACAGGAGCTTCCACGAAACGTGGCTTCTATCTTCTGGATGTATTTGCAAGATGACACTGACTTCAGACTGATTACCAAATTCCTCCTTATTTCAATAACTTCTATTCGGTAAACACACACACAGGTAGATTGGCGAACATCAAAGGTATTAAGATACGTGTACAAAGGAATACGAAGTTCCATATAGTCAACTAAAATCATACCTCCTTTGTGGGTGAAACAACATCAGCATTATCCCACAGGTTAGCGTCCAAACATATTTGCGCCCGTGACCACGAACGCTGTGTCTAATTTGCCCCGAACGGTAATATTATAAGGGGTGACACGTTCCATTACAGAAGGACGCATAAATACCTTATTGGTGCTGCGAGGTCCCCACCTTCCTCATTATACTCCTTTAGAGATCATTAGTGGGTGATAAAATGCGGTTGCGTCGCACACAGCCACCGCTGCATCCGTAACACGTTCACCCATTTCACCCTTTGGTTTCGTTGCCTTTTGTTTTGAATCAGTCGTCTAAATAAATCAATGTTATTGAAATAACTTGCTTTGCAGAAGTTCATTCTTTTTTTTGTTCTTGGGATCTGAGTTCAGTCGTTAGTCTATAAACAGGTGAATTGGGTGACTTTGGGGCAGTTTCTGACAAGAGAGCCATAGATCTGCCGTCAACTACTCGTCGAGCACGTCAGCTCGCTTAGGCGCTTGATTCGCGGCGCTATCACCAGTGAGCTAGCGAAGCGATTGGGATGTCAATGCCTTTCTTTGTGCTTTTTACAATTGTTTCTTATTTTTTTTAAAGACAGTTGGCATTTCCAGACATTGGTGATAGATGATAGACATTGACGGTCAATTGTTACAATTTAATTACAAATTCGTAATCAACACGGACTAGTCAGTTGTTTCTATATTTTTCGTGATTATCTAAACAATTCATGTGGCATTCAAAAATTCAAAATTAAAAAAAAATCAAATTCATCATTGCTCATCTCATTCTTGTTATTCTACTCAAAATAGTTGTTTTTTTACGCCTGTCAAATTCTTTTTATAGATAATGTTTTTATTGAGTACATTTCCTCAACGACTTATTTTTTATTATTGCATTTCTTACTGTGCTATGTGCTCAGTACCTACCTATATCTAGATAGTAAATACTTACTAAAATATATGTTTTATACCAGACATACACAAGAGCCATGTTTTAACACATTGAAAGGATCATTGGAATCTTGCAGTCCTTGAATATGATAATAGGTGCCCTATCTATGTACACAGTATAACTAGCTTACAGATGGGTAACATCTATTATATCGAAACAAATTTCCACTGCAAAAATATATTTAATCCATATTTTAGTACCAATTAAACATACTCAGTCAAATTGTAAATTGTCACTGATTTTTTGTAAAAGTTCTCAGTACCAGTATGTTGGCTTCTTAACTGTATGATATGTAAACGGTGGTGCAATCTCCGCGTCGCACGGAGCGTGTACCGAGGGCAGTGCGAAGAGTCCTCGAGCGGGCTATGGTAATGAAACCCGATATACGGCCCAAGTTAAAGATGACTCCTAATGCGCATCGAAATATATTAAAGTCAATGCAGCGCAGCTTGTTGGACACACTGTCGGGGATACTAACGAGCCAAACACTTTTTTCTAGGTAAGAAAGAAAGAAATTTCCTTCTTACCTAGAAAAGAAAGTGTTTGTGTGCACATTTTGTAATGAGTAAGTGTGTGAGTTCGTTATCTAGCCTATTTTGATAAAGTCCATCTCAACGGCTAACTTATGGTTGCAATATTAACCTCTTCTTACACCCCTGAACCCATCGAAACCGAAAGATAGCGACGCCCGCTCTTCCTTCTGTGTGCTTCTTCCATTAATAACAGAATCAAACTATACATAGCATGATTTGCCTGTGGAGAGTTACCGCTCTGGGTCCTAAGTTCTTTTTTCAAGAATTAGGCATTGATTGTAATCAAACTCGAGTCTTTTTTTTCTTTATAAAAAAGTTAGGTTACACTTTAATTTTTAAAATGTATTACGCACAGACGAATATAATATCCTCTTCAGAACATGGCGCCTTCGAATTCAGAATTTTGAGGCGACGGGAACTACGTTGAAATTAGTCATATATGTAGCGTTCCTAATAGTTTTCGTTTGCTAAAAAGTTATACCTATTGTCATAATAATATTGCATGTGATAAAGTTAATACTCGTGTCTCAATTATAAATCTCACTTCGTTCTTTTTATATGTTAAACTCGTATTTTATAACCCCCATTATGCAATCGTTTCATAATAATCCACAATTATTATAATTTTTATCTGTAATCCATATTTTTGCACGTCGTGCTACGGAGCCGTGTGTCCCGCATCGGACAGTGCAGTGCTCGCACTCGCGCTATGGTAATGAGATCGAATCCAAAATTGGTCGCGGTGTGACCGCCACTCGATAGCGCTGAGTCGGGAGCGGGCGAGAATGTGACCTTTGCCGACTATTCCTGTATAACCAACAATATAATTTAATAGGCGTTACTTTGCGGAATTTCATATATTTTATTTATACACTTTTTTTTAAATTTGTGTATGCATAAATTACAAAAAAAGAACATTTCATTTCATGAATTTTTGTAATTTATGCACTATGAGTGATTTCTTCCAGGTAACCTAGATTGAAGTATTAAAACAGCCTTAGAGACGGGAAGTTGCAAAAAATGAAAATTTTATGATGAAATTTTACATGTTTATAAGCATTGTTAATTATTATGCTTTTGAAAAAGAGCTGAAGTTACTTGGCGGATCTTTTAAATATATTCTACTTAATTACTTAACTAAAATATTTTTCACATCATAATTTTATATGGTATCGACAATTGTAACTCCATTACTTTTATACTTAATTTATTATAACTCGAGTGTCGTTCGTATGCAGATAAATGATAATTTATTTTAATATATTGTACTTTACTGGACATAAAAACATGAAATACATATAATTATTTGTATATGTTTCATGTTTTGATATCAAGTAAAGTACGATTTGTTGTCAAAGTGTTTAAGTTCAGAGCCGTTTAGATCCAAGATTTTCACTATAACAGTAATATAATTTGAATTTTATATAAGTACACGCAATACAATTATCATCACTTATGAAATTACAGCCGTATGTGCAGACTTGTAATATAATCATGTAAACATAAGTGTAAAGACGGTAAATAGCTAATGAAATGTAGGTGTTTTTGCGCAAGGATTACTGTTCGAGTTAGCTCAACGCTCGGCTAAAACAAAGAAATCTCTTATCGTAACTGAAAACGTAAATATGAATTGTTATCAGTCGGCTAAGTCACGCCTCGACGATTGTAAACGTTAATACTTACATAGGTTTGTTACTTATTGTTTGCATTCGTGTTAACTAAATTATCGTATTTGAGTTTGAGGCCGGTGTTTGTTTGAGCAAAACTTTTCCAAGTGAAACCATTTCTAGGAAATGTAATGCAGGGATTTTTGTGAAGCTTGACCAGTGACACAGTATTTATTTGTGAATAGCGAACGCCCGCGATTTCATCCACGGAAAGTTCAGATTATCACAAGTCCCGCGGGAATCATGAATTCCTGGTATAAAAATAAGCCTCCTCTTTCAGTGAAAATCCTATCAAAATCGATTCTGCCGTTTCAGAGATTAGCCCGGACGTACAAAATTTTTTATTGTATTTTAATATCGTGTAAATAACTGTAGATACTTGAGAACAGTTATCTTGAATACCTGCAACATTAGACTGACCGATACATCGTCGGCTTTTTAGGAGCTTGTTCATTCTTCCATAACTCCAAATCAATTTTTTATTTAAAACCAAGATCAAAAGCCATTGATGTTCGCCTATTTTTGGATTGATTAGTAAGTAGTAATGTGATGCCCCAGGAAGCAGTTCATCTTGGTGACAAACGCACAACGGTGGTCGCTCCATTTTGATTCTGTCATCTCGATCCACGAATAGATTAACCCTTTGTTGTTCCACGTCTTTTGTGGCTTGTCTCATATTTTTAACTTTATTATTATTTTTTGTTATCATTATATGAGGATTCATTCGCTTATTTTTTATTTTTATCAAATCAAAACTAACATCAATCTACAGTGATGTGGTTGATTTATCAATGTGTTTTTAGGATTATTATTTATTTCCGTGAGAACGAAATTAGTCTGGAACTGAAGAGGGTTGCTTAAAGCACCTTTATTAAGCTATTAATATTTAGTTAGATTGTAGTAACTGTTTGTGATTGAGGTTAACTAGAAGAGCACTACTGCCGTGCAATTATTTTGGTGGTATGCCCAAGTCATTCAATTTATTATTGTTTGTTTATTTAAAACAATCATATTTATCTTTAACTATTTTATAGTTTTGTTCCAACCAATCGAAACCAATTCGTCACAGATTTAGACAGACGAAATATTCAGTTTCCTCAAATCTCACGTCCAAGCGATCGCGTGTCGATAGTGAACCGGGTCAGGTGGCAACAGTGGCCATAAGCAGGCTACAACAATAACAGTATAACAGGTAAACCCACGGAACGGGGCGAGGTTGAGTGCCTTCCGACGCAAGATTGATCGTTGATCGGCGATTAGGAAAAATGATTTTCATTTTACTGAAATGTGGCATCGAAATTGCTGTAAAGGTCAAACTTAAGTTTCCTAAATTTGCTTTTATTTATTTACTTAACAAATATAAAAATATAATACAATAAAGAAGGAAGAATTTATTAATTTCATTAATGTTGGGATGTAAAAATGTAATGAAATTATAGTCCTTCAATAATTATGATAATGAAAATATACCTACCGGCATTGTACCGAATAGATCTTCATTTATGTTATAGGAGTTTAAATTACTTTTGTTCTGGTTTTAAATATAAAAACATTTTGATAAGTAGACATTTTTCTACACTTTAACTTTGTTTCAAAAGAAAAACAAGCAGACTCGATATTTAATACAGTTCATTATAATTCGAACAACAGACGAAGAAATCTCAATCAAATCAAATCCAGCAACAGAATTCGCGGAACGCCCTTCACCCGGTACACTACCTGGATTAAGAACCCCTCAAATAAATTCAATACGAGAAAAAAAGTCGGAACTTGTCGCATAAATCTTGCAACGACGCAGGAATAAATATCTCAACTCAAGTCACAGCCTTCGGATTCCGACCGCAGAAAATATCGCACCCGAATTCCCCTGCACGATGACAGGCAAAGGGAAAAAAGCGCGAAACTTGTTTTTTTTTTTTTTCTTAGTAAACGCATATTCCCGGCCCCGCCCACGTGCCGGCGACAGGTGAATGCGCGGGCGCAGCCGGTGTTTACGAGCGCTATGTTTCGCAACGTGGAATACATTTAGTAAATATCGATCACTGATACACAACGTGTTGACTGTACTTGACTCAATATTGTTTGTTATTGGTTAGATTGTTGATATATATTTTTTTTAAATCAAACACGTCCGCGCTTGATGACCTCACCTGATGGTCAGTGTAGGTGGAACGCGTTTGCCTAAAAATGCCTATTGGAGAAGATGCTTAGAAAATATTGCTTCTTTTTCAAAAAGCCATTATTGTATAAGTCTCCGCGTTATCAAAGACAAACTCGGCTGTCTTGGTACAACTAGTGGTAAGTGGTGATCACAGTAGATCAAAAGTGGTCTATTTCACCCTCAATCTCTACATTTGGCCTCTGAGCTCCAATCTTCGATTATACCTAAATTCATTACAAATACTTTAGAGGCTAAGCTACAAATCATACATACTTTTACATTTTTGTATATATATATACTTTTACATTGGGGATGAAGTTTCGCACGAATTCATAATTTTACTGAGATAGACCTAGTCTAATGATAGTATTTTAAACTAAGTAAACATAAATTAAACGAAATGTTTAGTAGGTACCTACTGGTTACTGGAAGGTAAAAAAAATATATTTGTGAACAATATTCCAAACTTTGATTATCACCTCGAAGAACTACTGTCAGAAAAACAAAAGTTGATAGGCGATGCATCACGATGCATATGCATGCACAGTACAGCCCGGGAAAGACACACAACAATGAACAATGGGAGCATAAATCAGTATAATTAGTTTTGCCCGACCAGAGCGGAGTCATTGGTCAAAACTCGGCCCGGTCCCGCCCATTGCAGCGAGCGGCGTTAGAGCAGGTACTCTGCATTGGCAAGTTGGATTGGATCAAACGTACCGTCAGCAATGAGAGTTTGGCATTTTTAACATATCCGTTTCGTGGCATTGGCAAGTTCGATTGGTTCGAACTTGGCATCAGGTATGAGGACCAGCACGACATGCAGTAATAGTACCTAGGTACCTCAGATATAAAACTTCAGAAATAGAATACTAAACTATCTTCAACGAACTTGCTCTCTTGCCTTACTTTCTCAGGATAACTTTGTACTTACGCCCAATCTCGATGTAACAAAATCTTAATGTTACTCCAGGTTTTGCTTGGCTTTTTTTTACATAAGACTCATCCTCTGATAAAAGATTAGCTGCAATATTTCCATCACTCTATCCAATCCATCTGATCCATGACAGGTTCACCTCTTTTTAACAAACATATTTGAAGAATGCATCAAACGTCATTTCAGTAATTATATTTTTGCAATTTGCTTAGCTACATAATTTTGTAATTAACTATGGGCATTATAAGGCTCAAAGTCACTCAGCAGGCGATGGAGCGAGCTATGCTTGGAGTTTCTCTGCGTAATCGAATTAGAAATGAGGAGATCCGCAAACGAACTAAAGTCACTGACAGTACAGCGAGTCGCGAAGCTGAAGTGGCAATGGGCAGGCCACATAGTTCGAAGAGCCGATGGACGTTGGGGTTCCAATGTGCTGGAATAGCGACCCCGTAACGATAAGCGCAGTATTGGTCAACCCTTCACTAGGTGGACCGAGAATATCAAGCGAGTTGGAGGGAACTGCTGGATGCTGGCGGCTCGAGACGGTTGTGCATGCAAGAGGCCTATGTCCAGCTTTGGATATCCATCGGCTGATGATGATGATGATGATAATTTTGTAATACTTTTATACTGGGTATGTCTAACTAGTCTTATGCTTAAATTGTTTTTGTCGCAACATTAAATACTTTAGATAACTTGATAAACGAATTACCAACAAACCAAGCGCGCAAGTTAGATTCGTTATCGAACCTAAATTAGAATTATTTCGCCGTGACATACTTGACTGGATTTTCTGTTGGAAAAAACAAAATAAAATCAAGATATTGTGATATGAAATCTTATCTGGAACATCAGTTATTAGACTTCGGCGATGGAAAGACACTTATCAATTAATTAACGAGTAAACCAAATATTATCAGTGGATGTATAATTACGTTTGTGTTGACCAATTTAACTTGACACGTTCTTATTTTAATTCTAAAGAAAATGTTTACAACCACTTGGTTATCGTGTGGAAATAAGCTGATCCATATAAATTGTCAGAGAAGCGAAACCTAAACATTTTTTGTGTAAGTAATATTTATCTCATTCAAAAAACTACCTAATAAAACTGTACTTATTAAAAAAATCTCTGGTTGAGTATGTTGTAGGCTCTTCTTGGACTGATACGCATTTGGAACCCTTGTAATTTTAATTGAAAGCTTTCCTCTTTTTAAACACAATATAACAGGAAGTTTTAGAAGTGCTTATGAACTGATCCCAATTGAAGTATTTTTGAGTAATTAAATAATTTTATTAACTGAGCCTATTTGATATTTTTGAGTAATTAAATAATTAAGTAATGTTGAGTTTAAATTTAATAGCTTGAAAAAGCTTTAAATGCCATTTTGTCATAGCACGAAGATTTTTTTGTCTAAATAGTATAAACAGACGCTTCATATGATTTGTATACGAATGTTATAACATGAATTCATTTTCGTTTCTTCTGTCGGTACGCGGCTCGGCGCGTGAATAGCGCATAGATCAGCGCGCCTCTTTACAACTGTACATCAGATGTTTTGCGTTACTTACTCTTGCCTACAGTGCAATGTACAGACACCTGCAAATATTACATGCCATGGTTTTTGTATATATACAATAGATAGATACCTATATGTTTATTTTGCATACTAGTATTCTTATGCATTAACACATTTTCTCTCACACAACTGTCCCTGTAGCTAAGTAACAAGTCGATTCTCCTTCTAAACTCCGCTAACGCTTCGTAAACTAGAAAAATGTATGGGAATGGCATTTGCTATCGAGAGGTCACGTGATCAACATCTGTCATTCCCATACATTTTTTTCGAAGTTTTTCGAAGCGTTTGCGATCGTAGAAAGAGAATCGACGTGCTTCATGTGCTGTTGTAGCATGGCTACCCATCACCTTCCATGGCACCTTACAACTTTTCGGTTATTTGTGCCGAAACGCGGGAGGACGAACCCGGTAATTGCACTTCACGTCTTCCCGGGACGCCTTCTTGACTCCCTCTAAGTTATTTCTCTTTTCGCTCCTGGACGAGCATGGAATAATAGGAAGTTTATAGAGACCAGACAATGTGGACGTACAACTAAAAAGTGGTAAGATGACATCTGCCTAACTCTGGGGCCTTACTGAAACAAAGTTATGGTCGACAGGGTGCAATGGAAGCATTTGGAGGAGGAACACTTTTAACAGCGGAACATACTGTAAACATATCAAATTCATAACCTATGTATACCAAAGACTGTCTTTAAATAACAGGCTATTAATTTTTTTATGTAGACGAAGTTACTCTCGATCCATTCGCGATCGCTAGTATGACGTATAAAACAAAACGCTATGTTTGGTGACAACAAGATGAGATAACAAAACTTCATCATCATCATCATCATATCAGCCGATGGACGTCCACTGCAGGACATAGGCCTTTTGTAGGGACTTCCAAACATCACGATACTGAGCCAACTGCATCCAGCGAATCCCTGCGACTCGCTTGATGTCGTCAGTCCACCTGGTGGGGGGTCGGCCAACACTGCGCTTACTAGTGCGGGGTCGCCATTCCAGCACTTTGGGACCCCAACGTCCATCGGCTCTTCGCACTATGTGCCCCGCCCATTGCCACTTCAGCTTCGCAACTCGTTGAGCTATGTCGGTGACTTTGGTTCTTCTGCGGATCTCCTCATTTCTGATTCGATCACGCAGAGATACTCCTAACATAGCTCGTTCCATCGCCCGCTGTGTGACTCTGAGCCTTCTTATGAGGCCCATAGTTAGCGACCAAGTCTCGGAACCATAGGTCATCACTGGCAACACGCACTGTTCGAAGAAAACTTATAGAGAACTATTTCACCACTATTTATGGCAATACTAAAAATAAGTGAACCATAAAACTAATAGCTAACAGTGATGGACTTTGAATACAATAATAATAGTTTGATAAACTATGGAATATGTTGACCTTGTGGGGTGAAACGGTCTGTCGTCTTAATAAAGTATTCTTATTATGTACGTTTGTCTCCTTTAGGGCACCCACACACTCTAGACTCAAGTCAAGGTGACAGTTTTGGCTTTAGCTTGGTAGAGCTCTTGTACACTACTGAATCGGTTGTGTAGTTCAGTTATTCACACTTTTTTAACAGTATAGTGGTCTACTATGTTACGTATGTATGTATATTTTGGTAACTTGTGGCGTATTTTAATATTTTCTCATTATAGGGAAAGCAACTACACTTTTCACTACCACTTAATGAGTGGCTTTCATGTTTGAGCTTCCATTTAGAATTATCCCGTAATGCGTGTAACAAAATGACCAGAAATTACACGAATTTACTTATGTAAATTGCTGGTGCGACAGATGGATGGAGATGGATGCCTGTCTCCAATGAATGGCACTTTTGTATGTGATACTTTTACATGTGGCGGTCCTGAGCATCTCGAGCAAATCAGATGGGAGTCTACCGACTTCTCTGTCGTTTCAGTTTGTCATAAAAAAAAGGAGAAACTTCTGTAACCTGCCTTTACCATCATTCATGCTCATATCAAACGATTTAAAGTCTTGCGCGTGTGGCGAGCCTTCCGATAAGATATTCTTATTATGGGTCCGTCATTCCCCATAAACATCACAAACTTATAATGCTCAGCATGTCAGCGGGCGCCAATTTATGACGTACAATCTTCAGCGTTATTAAATTTATTAAATAAAGCTATAGAGCGCCGTTAGCCTTGTTTAAAATTACCATTACGGTTGACAGAAATAATGTAACGTAATAAATGGCTATGGAGCTTGGCAGTTGACAACGTTTCAAATCAAACTTTATATTATAACGATTTATATTAATAGCTTTTAATTTTATTCAAA
The DNA here is from genome assembly GCF_947172395.1 of Bicyclus anynana. Classification (NCBI taxonomy): domain Eukaryota; kingdom Metazoa; phylum Arthropoda; class Insecta; order Lepidoptera; family Nymphalidae; genus Bicyclus; species Bicyclus anynana. The sequence goes on along the minus strand of NC_069087.1, from coordinate 18,141,667 downwards.
TTGCGCTTTACGATATTCAATTTTTTTTTCAATACTTTTCTATAATAATGTCGTTAAGTATTAAGTTTGAAATGTGTTTCGTTAACTCAATTTTGATTACAACCATGCCTTAGAAAATCAAATCTTTTATGAAAATCTTATCCTCGATTCAAACATATTAGATAGTACTAATATATTAGGAATAATAAGTAGGTTGCCTAAAAATAGAGGTTTTTAAACTATCATTAATAATACTTTGACTAAAACTATTACATATTGTGTTCCGTAGTTTATTGACCAGGAGTTAGGAGATCTACTCGCAATGTATTTTATTTTAACATAGGCACATATTTTTCATCATTTGATTCATCATAAAATCAAATGGGTGAAGATCGTTTCTATTTCGGATTTTCGTCTAGTCTGATGGATTATTTTAATTGCAGGAATACGAGATATTTAAATCGTCTACATATAATATAATCCCAAATTATCCATCACACAACCAAAAGTTATGACCCATAGGAGGTTGTAGCCCCCCAATAACCCCCTCAACACCCGGATTTTGTTTCGCGCCCATCACCCATCAATCAAGCGACATCCTGATTGATGCGACGACACTCGATTCATAAAGGTATTAATTTAACTTCCCCGCTGACGTTGATTGATATTATCGATATTAATGCGATATATACTCGAATAATTACCCTCCCTCCGTATCGATTATTCATATCGCATGTACTTGTGATACTCGTAGGTATAGATAGCGGCTGGTTTAAATGCATACCTTGCTGATTATTGATGCATTAATCGATTTTATTTGACAGGCGGAGTTGCGAAATTCCATGATACAATCCGTTAAGAGACAAAGGTTTCTTACAATCTACAGACTTTTTACCAATGGTGGGCAACTGAGAATGTGAGTCGCGTGATGTTGAATAATAGGAATATATATTTTTTATTTACGATAATCGTTCAAAAATGTTTGTTGAAGATGTTTTCGAAATGTAGATACTTGTATTTTTATTCAGAAAACGGAGGAGAACTGTATATTTAATGATAATAAAACGGTGTTATTATGTACACACATAGATAGCCATCTCGTAAATCTTACAATTACAAATTAAGTTAAAGTATATAAGGTCGAGGTATAAACAAGAGAAGCTCGGTCACACGTATTATGGATACAGGAGTGATTTTACTCACCCTCAAATCCATCCATTCGTTAGTAGAAGAGCTTTTTAAGACAGAATGTCTTGGGTAGATCTACCACCTTGCTTATTTCTGCCACCTTGCATTGTACAACGCGGCACTTTATGGGAAGTGTCCCTTTCATGGCCTCTAAAGTATGATGTACAGTTGAACGTTTAGGTGATGATTTGACTTTAACCATTAATTGGACCATCAGCATGATCCTTCAGTTTTTACCTCAGACGAAATACATATGGACTAGTATCACACCCAAATTCAGGAACAAAATTTTCTGCCATTTTCTAAGGAAAAGGAGCTTAGATTTCATACATATCTTATACTAAACTAGCAGTTTTTGTTCGTTTTTTACACCATTTAACTACACAAAAAGGTATTTTTACTGAGGTTTTTATCCGACGAACACGATTGTAATCTATGAAACATCGATTCTATAGAGACAGTGTATATAATCGCATAAGATCGTTGATCATATACTTTGACAGAAAAATAATGTCTTGCAAGGCAGTTCTTTATCTAATTAGTCTGAGGCTTTTACTGTAAAAAAACATAAAACGAAAAATTAATTAGGTTAAATTATGTTCTATATTACTCAAACACGCGAATCCAGTGCCGCATTTTAGACCGCAACTTTGAGAGGAAGCTCAACTCGCAGCACTGGGCCACAGTAGATATAACAAGACTGGGCCCTCGGCGTGGGCCCCAGCTGACAGCTACAAATGGGCACTTGTTGCCGCTCGCACCGCACAGCGTTTTGTTAGCACTTGTCAGACTTTAGCATAAGAATAAACTATTTACGATCAAGTGCCCTGGATGTGTTTGGAAACTTGTCTGGCATGTTTCGACTAAAGCAGATTTTGTGCCTTTATAAAATTGTTTATTTAATTAAATAAAAAAAAATTAAACCACTTAAACTCAGGTTAAGTCAACAATTTGTCTAGATTAAAGCAGTTTTTGAAACCTTGAATTTTTTTGTTAAATTAAAAAAAACAAAACCACTTAGGTTCAATCAGCAATGACAATGAATATATTCATTTGATTTTGGCTCGCGCTGCGTTGCAAGAACCAGCTCATGACTATGGTACCACGTATGGGTTAATTAATTAAGAAGCGTTTACGACGAATTTACACGGTCATCATCATCAATATCAGCCGATGGACGTCCACTAATGAACTTCAGCCTCTTGCATGGGCTTCTAAACACCACGGTCTCGAGCCTCCAGTATCCTGTCATCCTGTAACCCACTAAGTGTCATCGATCCATCCATTGCTTTTGTTTAATATTCAGAATAATAATAAATGATTCCTTCCATCATATCTATAAGTAATAAGCTAAAGTATTATATAGCTAAAGAGTTTGTTTGTTTGAACGAATCTTAGGAATCTTAGGAACTATTGGTCTGATTTGAAAAATTATTTTAGTGTTAGATCGCCCGTATATCGAGGAAGGCTGTAGGCTATGTATTATCCCAGTATTCCTACAGGAAAGGAAAGCACGCGGGTGAATCCCCGCGGCGTCTTCTAGTTTGTAGATATTTTGATTATTATTAACCAAGTTAGCTTGCAATCTTTCGCGGTCGCTAAACCGAGTATAGCAGACGAGGAAAACATCATCCAGCATTAATTATAACCTATCACAACCGGATTAAATGTAACCTCCCATATACGCAAGTTCTAATTCGTAGTACGGCACCGCGTGGGCGACTGACAGCTACAAATGGGCACTTGTTGCGCGGTGGCGGTACGCGAGGGCATTTGTTAACGGTTTGTCTAACTACGAGATGTTGGCTCAAATCGTTTTGTTTGAACCTGGTTACCTGTTGTAAGTTACTGCATATATTGGTACAAAAAAAGGTTGTCCAGAGCTTCTAAATTGGGAACTTTGTGCAACTTTTTATGGCAACACTGGTTCTTTACTCTTGTATCGTCTTTAGCGAGCGTGTCAGACCAGTGGCGGATTTTGGAATTTGCTGCCCCTCCCAAATTCCATATCCTTTTATTTCCGTCAATAAAATTACAACTCTTAATATTTAAAATTTATACTATTTATTTCTGTAAGGCAAATCTTTTTGGGTCTATCTATCTGTCGCCCTATGCCTGCTGGTAGGTAAATCTGCCCTTGCATCAAACGTATGTTCAATTAAATAAAAAACCATAATTAAACTTAGAACGTATACAATTAACGATTTTATTTATAGTTAACGATTTTTTTGCGTATGGTAATCATGTATAACTTGTCGCTGCAGAGAGGCAAGAAGATTATGTCCGACACAGACTAACCCCACGATGTTCCAACTTGTCTCATGATAATGATATTTTTTTGCAAACAACCGCAAACTGCTAAAGCAGCACTCTAGTCCTAATAAGTAAAATCCAATACATTGATCTTCAAGCCGGAATTTTCTATTTTTTTAATGTTTTCTTTCGATTAAAATACACGTATTTTATTTAGATTTTGAAATTTGTGATAACTGTTAATCTATTTAGTGATCTAAATCTATATCTATACTCTATACTAATATTATAAAGAGGTAAAGTTTGTAAGTTTGTAAGTTTGTCACATTTTTTAAATGGGGTAATCTTCGGAACTACTGGTCCGATTTTAAAAATTCTTTTACCTGTAGAATGCTACATTATCGGGGAGTGCTATAGGCTATATTTTATATTTGTATCATATATATTAGCCGAGTTATCACAGTTTTTGTCATACAGGTCGGACTGAAAATCCTCTTAAACAGACTTATTCGCATGCGCTGCCTTAACTATTGTGTAAAATTGAAATTAATGTATAGAGACTTTATGTATCTTTAAAAGTTCTACAAAAATGTCCGCGACACCATATATCTATCTTCTATATATTAGCAGATATAGTACCTTTTGTGTTTTAAAAATTATTAATTTTATAAACTTAGGTTTACCTCATTATTTATACAACTAAACTTTAATCCTTATTAAAATAAATTATTTAATAATCACAAGAATATTATGGAGATAAGATTTGCCCTTTACAGTATGTTAATTACTTAAATAGTTTCGGAGATAATACAAAATTTCTAAAAGACGCAGAAATTCCGCTATATGACGCCCGGCGCTTTCATTTACGTAGTTCCCGTTCCCGTGTGAATATGGGGATCAAACATAGCCTATGACACTCGCAAATAACGTAGCTTTCTATTGGTAAAACAATTTTCCAAATCGGTCCAGTAGATCCAGAGATTACCTCCTACAACCACACGAATTTTACCTCTTTATATTATTAGCATAGAAGTCTCTATTTCTCTTGGTCATACCACCACTCTCGAAGCACTGGACCGATTTTGCTAAGGGTAGGAGTAAGATAGAGAAGTTACAGGGTAGGGTAGGGTACGGGTAGGGAAGCGTAGGGGTGGTGTAGTGGTAGGGTAGGTTTAGGGCCGGGTTTAGGGTAGTGGTAGGGTAGGGTAGTGGTAGGGTAGAGGTACGGGTAGGATAGAGAAGTGGTAGGGTAGGGGTAGGATAGGCGTAAAATAGGGGTACGGGTGGGATAGGGGTAGGAAAGGGATAGGGTACGGGGAGGGTAGGGGTAGGATGGGGGTAGGGTGTAGGTAAGGTAGGGGTAGGGTAGGGGTAGGGTGGGGGTAGGGGTAGGGTAGATGTAGGGGTTGGGTAGGGTAGGGTTGGGGTAGTGGTAGGGTAGGGGTAGAGTAGGGTACGGGTAGTAGTAAAGTTGACATCGAAATTTACGCGGACGAAGTCGCGGGCGTCCGCTAGTGGTATATATTTTGAATAGAGCTACCAGGCTAGCATGAGTGTACAGAAGAATATTTTAAATGTTTTGAAATGAATATTCTTGCAATTTTAGTGTTGTTATATAAAATCTATATTAAGTATTGTTTTTATTTTGAATAGAGTAGACACAGTTTACTACCAGGCTAGCATGAGTCTACAGGAGTAACTCGTAATGTGTTCGGTGAAATCCCCCCGGAATGACGCCCGCCATCCGTCCGCGTCGACACTCAGTCGGCCGGACATCATTTTCATTAGGAGCCCCACTCGATGCCATTTATACTAATGTAAAGGTGAGATTGGGTTGTGATCCGGTGAGTTTTTCTTGTTTTCACCGAGAAAAATAACATTGGGTATCTACTTGATAGATTGACGAGATTTGTTCGAGGTTTCGAGTATGTTACATAGTGAAAATGCTTTTCTCTGACGTTAAATAAACGATGTCTTCGTTTGTCGTAGAAACATAGGTAAGTACTATAAAATAAAATGTATTTATGCATTGAATAGAAGCAGGTGCTATTTTGCGAAAGTTCATCATGAATAATGGTTTTCTTTTGTCACTCGAAGCCTTCTGTTGTCATTGTCATCAGACACAGTAATTTTTGCTGACGATTCAGGGCAATCCGGAAAATTCCATGGTTCCCAAGGGGTTAGCAAAAATAGAATTTTATGCAAACAGAGTCGCAGGCGTTCGTTCGTATTTTATATCTAACACACGCTGTTTATACACCCATATTTAGTAGTTTCATTTATATCTTTTCCCTTTAAAAATTTTTCATCATTGTTATAACTATCTAGTCTATACTAGTCATCTATTTGGTTTAAGTGGTAAAACAAATGAAGTCGCGATACCGCTTTCGAGCAGAATAAAATCATTTCACATTCAAAATCAATACTTATTCTAGTTTTAACTTACTCGTTTGCGTTAGTAATCCTCGGACAAATTCTCAGTCAAGAGAGTTAGTGACTAAGTACTGCGGGTGACAAATGACCGCGGATCCGCCGCTAAGCGGGCAACGAACGACTGTGTGACGTCATCGTTGTGACCTCACGACGCAACAAGTAGCCAAAAAGCAAGTAGGTGGGTTATTTTTCATATTGTCCTCAAAAAAAAAAAGGAAAATCATGTCCCCAGTCGCTTAGTGTGGCAGTAACCCTTCGAAAAATCGGAAAGCCTACGACAGTCACAAATAACAATAAGTACAATAAAATAAGGGTTCCGTTTTTGTACTACGTACGTTGGGAACCCTAAAACCAAATAATAATGTCTTTATTGATACACATTGAGAGGAGGGCAGTTAACCAAAAGTTGTTACTAACCAGACTTTTTTTTACTGTTGCTTACTTAATAGTTATACAACTTAACAGCCTCAATGTCCTACAAATTGCGTGGTACATTGTCTCGTTCCGATGCTCAGAAATTTTCATTACCTGGTAACCCAGTTAGCTACCAGAATCAAGAAATTTCGTAAATAAAAAAGTTGAGCGTCTCATCAAGGTGAGATAACTCACGTAAAATTAACTTGATAGTAATCACTTGCAAAGGAGATGGTCCAAAATTGTATGAAGTCCAGGATCATTCACTGTAGGTACCTTGGCGGAAATAAACGAAAATATTTTTTTAACTATTTTTGATTATACAAATCTACAAATTTACTTTAATTCTTTCGAAATAATATTCATCCTCTCGCAAGAAAGGCAACACTACTAAGAGTAATAATGGCGGATTGATGACGTTTTCAATGCAGTAGTCGTTTTGACTTTTGCTGTCAATAACGGTAGGGTGATGGATGGATGGAAGATTGCCACTTTTCATCAGCCATTTGTTTGTTCCGACAACGTAGGTACTGTATAGATAAAATCAACACAAAAATTATGTATTTCCCGGATATGAATTTAATTAGATAAGCTACGCAAAATAATATAATGAATAGCTCACGTATTGATTGTAAGGCGATGTTATCACCGCGGCCACTAATTAGGTAATGCGTTAATTAATTTGGCTCGGATCTGATTAGGGTAAGGTTCAGCTGTGTCTGGTCTGTCACTTGCTATGATTGGTTCACATCCATCATGGTTTTTGTGATCAGATATTTTTTTTTATTACCTGTCATTGTCGGGCAAAGGTTGTGTCTTAGAAGGTGATATGATCTATCTTTATACATAAATTTTTCTGTATTTGTGTTTTTAAATAACTATAGTGAGTGTAGTACGTACTCGTATATAAATAAAATTGATAGTCAAGTGCCTTAATTAATTGATAGTTAAGTTATAGCTATTACAATATTGTACTAAAAATCTAAAATCAATTAATAATACACTAGCGGGGACGCCCGCGACTATGTGGAATTCAGTTTTTCACAAATCCCGCGGAGACCATGGATTTTAGAAATGTAGCGTATGTGTTGTAATGCAGAGTAAAATTTATTTCCATTCCAAATTTCAGCGAAATCGCTTTAGTAGTTGCGACGATAAAGAGTAACAAACATTCAAACAAACATCCATACAAACTTTCGCGTTTATAATATTATATTTTAATAATTTGTTATTGAAAAATAAAGAAGCAGGTGTTACGTGTCAATTGCAAAGTCTTTGCAACAACTTTGCAATTGAACAATTTCGATTCAATATTTCCAGACGATACTCCGGAGTCCGGAAAGGAGAGGAAAATGTTTATTCTACCTGTTCTGCTGGCGCACGGATTTGTGAGTTTTCACGAAAAATAACAAAATTGTTCAAAATTTTTCGTAGATAAATATTATGTATAATAAGTAAATTTACATTTACCTTCTTAAATTATACTTATTTACTATCTTCTATACTAGTGAATAATAACCCCAAAACCAGAGCAACATTAGGAGACGTTGACTCTACAACATTCAGATGCGAAGTAATACCATACATATGTTTTCTGTGGTAATACACTATTTATAATAAACTGCATAAGTTATTCTATAAGTTTTCTTAATTTATAATATATTTTTTGTAAAAACTAAGACTTCCAAACATACGTAAATATCTATCTAGGACAATTATATATAGTTCAACTACAAAAAATCAAGACAATAATTTATCAAATTAAAGCAAATATATATTATTACCCATTAAATAATAAAAATTGTATTATCCTAAGTTCACTTATAAAAAGGTTCCTTCCAAGTTACATAAGTGCGAACACACTGCCCTATCTTATTTATACCTCACTGGAGTGTTGCGTTAAAAAGTAAAACAAGGCTCTAGCTTGCAGTAGGCATTCACTGCATTAAGATTAAAGCCTTCAGGCTTCCTATGGAATTAGGGTGCGCACACACTGTAGTTATTCGCTGCGGTTACAATAAACTTGCGTGGTGTTTGCGGTCATAATTTATATTATGTTGATAACTCAATTAATTATACGAGAATTTAGACAATTTTGTTATACGAATCTGTCTTCCAAACCGGTAATAAGGGTGAGACACAAATTAAAAGAAGTATTTTACTTTTCAAAGGTAAAACCATTAATTTTATTGAAGTATTGCGAAATGCGCATGCAATTTGGCCGAAATTTTAGAGCATAGTTGATTCTAGCTCTCTACGAACATTGTTAATAACAGAGACCCTAAAAAAAGAAATAGAAGATGATAAAAAGCCTGCTAAATGTTTTTCAAACCGCATTGATAATCCTGTAGTCAAGTAGTGAGTTTACACCTGCATCGTCAATAACTCGGGCTTGACCTATCTCGGCTTCCACTATTTATCGGCAGAGGTGCCGCAGACAACCGCGTATCTGACGTTTTACGATCCCACCACAGTGCGTTCAATTACCAAGCGATAGTTCCGATGCGATTAAACCTGATACCAACATAAACCTGCTTTTTTCACCGACAGATTAGCGAACTCACCTGATGTTAAATGACAATGCTGTATTAGATCGCAGAGAACTTTAAACGAGTATTTTCTACTTAGGTAGTAGTCTCTGACTTGGCTTACTATTGGGTATGCTTAGTCGCTTAGTAATACCTAGTACTCACAGATTTTTTAAATTTTGTTTTTACAATCTTTTTATTATTATCAGCCTAAGACGAAAGGTTCAGCCTCCCTCCTTAATTGGAGAGGTGATATGGAAATTTGACCCACGACGCTGATCAAATTCCGGTTATCGGGTTTTAAAGTCTATTATATTAATAAACACACAATAAAAAAAAACACAATATCACTCGCAACTTTGCAGTAAACAAGTTATCAATATAATTACCGAGTAATCGATTCCGTTGTATCGATTTTCTGACATCGATTAATTACTTTAATACCTGATTGAACTATAAGAAATATCACTTATTTTTTTATAGTATTCAATGTCGAATAGGTATACCTTATCTGAAGACCGATTTGTTATGTTTTTTATGCTGTGGGGACCGATTTGTTAATAATCGATGGTGATAATCTATTCATGATATCGATAAAAACTGAACGACACAATGATTACCTTTTTAACCGACTTCTAAAAAAGAGGACACACTGCTTAAGGCGTTTGCATTCTATGTTCACCAGTTTCTTAAATATCATTGGACCTATTTGCAAGAGTAATTATATAAAGTATAAGTATAAGATAAAGTATAAGTATCTAAAGAAAGTTTCTGTGATGGTTGCATAAAAAACCATTTGTTAATAATATCTTAATAGTTAACACAGAACATAAGAGTTACATTAATCACTTGAGAAAATATAAACGAGGAAAGTAGGTACCATAGTTAGGTAAATCTTATACACGTATCTTATAATATTAACATAAGAATTAATTATTTGGCAAATTAACAACTTGGATTAAAGGTATTAAATTACGATTAATTTGTAATCGATAAAGTGTCATCAAAAATAGCAAATCACAAATTACTAAACAATCAATCAAGTGCATGACAAAGGATCAACTGAAGAATTTAAAAAATAACATGTATTTCATCGTTAATTACATATTATATTATGTACCTGTGTATTACCTCATAGCAACCAGAAGCAGCGTAATGGTTTTAATATCCCTATTGACAGTATATTAAAGACGGCTTTAAAGATGCATTATAGTCAGGGATCCCTAGATCATTTCGTACAACTGATTACTAACAAGCTAATTTTTCGTGAGTAGCTTCATCTCGATGATACGATCAACTTTTTTATTTACGAAAATTCTTGATTCTGGTAGTTAACTGAGTTGCCAAGAAATTAAAATTTCAGAGCGTCGGATTGAGATATTGTACCACGCAATTTGTAGGACAATGTGGCTGTTAAATTATATAACTACTAGCTGACGCCGCGCGGTTTCACTCGCGTGGTTCCCGTTCCCGTAGGAATACGGGGATAATATATAGCCTATAGCCTTCCTCGATAAATGGGCTATCTAACACTGAAAGAATTTTTCAAATCGGACCAGTAGTTCCTGAGATTAGCGCGTTCAATCAAACACACAATCTCTTCAGCTTTATAATATTAGTATAGATTAATTAAGCAACAGTAAAAAACAGCTGGTTTTAACAACTTTTAATGACCTCGTTATTGATAAGTTGGGAGGAGGGTAGAGTAACAAAAGTTGTTACTACCACAATGTCCTACAAATTGCGTGGAACATTAACTCGTTCCGACGCTCTGAAATTTTCATTTCCCGGTAACTCAGTTAGCTACCAGAATCAAGAATTTTCGTAAATAAAAAAGTAGATCGTCTCATCGAGATGAAGCTACTCACGAAAAATTAGCTTGTTAGTAATCAAGTGTACAAAATGTTCTAAGGATCCCTGAGTAAAAAATTTGAAAGTTAAATAAATAGCCTTGTGTAAAATGGTCATTTTTTGAATTGACACATTATTGAAGCAAATAACAAGATATTAAGCGTTAAAAAATGTCGAACTACGCCAAATAACACTGTGTACCAGTGTTATTTGGCTTAGTTCGACATTTTTACTTACACGCAGTAAAATCGTACTTCACCATTTTTATCAGTTAAGCAAATATTATTAGTTTAGCAACCGAAGTTCAGTCAAGTGTGATAACCAGCAAATTATGGCAAAACTGGTGAGCGTGTTATCAGCTGTCACACACGCGGGATTAGCTACCATCTGCGCTGTGATGGATCGCGTGATAACGGCGACACTGTCAGGCGCACTGATAACTTGAACCGATCGAAGCTTTTGTGGAAATCTGACTAAACGAAACGTAAGTTACTTTTCTATTCTATGACAAGTTAGCCCTTGACTGCGATGCGGTTTAATATAGAAGCGGACTTACTTGGAACACGGCCTTCGTGGCTCAGTGGTATGCGCGATGGATATACATATAATGATAATTATTTCACATGAATGTGATAGTAGATGGATAGTAATAAAGGCTTGTTTGTGTTTCTATAAATAAAATATAATTGTTATTTACAGTATTAAATTTTACATTAAATAATTAAATTAAACTAAATCTTACCTATAAATAAAATATAAAAACAACATTCAAAGCCATTATTTACATTTACTTTTATATTTTAATAAAAATTTTAATATTTTGCTGTTAAGTCAATAATAATATATCGAATATTTAAAATGTGACAATGTCATGAAAAAAAAAGTAAATTACCAAAAAGAAATAAAATTAAAGAGGTTTTCTTTTTACATACATATAACACGGAGGTCCTGGGTTCGGTCCTGGGCCGATAGAGATTGGCTAGTTACCACCCTATCGACACCTTTTTCTCTCCAACTAATCGAGAATCGAACTTCGTCTCAGATATTTATAAGGTACCTATATATGTAATCTCTAAATCTTGGAGCTATCGAAAGTCCTTAATGTCCTTAGTCTACCTAGTGGGGGGTCGACCAACACTGATCTTTCCGGTGCGGAGTCGCCGTTCCAGCACCTTGGGACCCCACCATCCGTTTGCTCTATGTGGCCTGACCATTGCCACTTGAATTCAAGTTTAGGATAATAATAAATGAATTTGTCAAAGTCGCAATCAACAAGTGAAACAGTGATGCTAGATAACGTCAAAGACTATCCATTGCGTATACAGGTCACCGAATCAAATTAAAAGAATAATGCTCAATAAAAAAACAGAAAGTTCATCCGATTGCCCAAGTGCCAACAGTCGCACAATACAATTAATCTTGATAAAGCGTCACTGAAATATTTTTTGAGTTGAATCTAATAAGATATACCTACATTCATTTTTATGACGCTAGAGTAGGGATAATTAAGTGTATGAATATGAATGGACCTTTTATTTTTCGATTTTTTGATTGGGAGTGTTTGAACGGTTCGTAATCGATGGTTTTTTACTTCCCGGGTTCCCTCTGTTAAGTCCATACGTAGATTTTGTTATTACTACTAGTGGACGCCCGCAACTTTGTACTCGATAATTAGCTCAATAACATCCTCTATCTGTCAGTGAAAGTTTAATTAAAATCCATTCAGCCGTTCCAAAGGTATTAGATTTATAAGATGTTATTGCCCGGGCAAAAAGACAGACGGACAATTTTTTTTAAATAGCTTGATTGTGTTTTGGTATCGTCTAAATAATTATAAGCATTTGGTTTAACACACTTATTTTGAAATCTCAGACAGACAGGTCAATTTTATTTATATGCAGTAAAAAACCAGAAATGGGTACCTACGTAATGACAGCCACTGACGGTCAAGTAATCTCACATGCCTGCAGCGCTAACGGCTTGACAGCCGCTAAAACTGATCCTGTGTTGGTCACGATGTGTATGACATCATGTTGATCGCGACCAACACAAGATCTTACTCCACGGGTATCCACTATAAATCAATCATATAAAAAGTAAACAATCGTTGACTTCAATTAATGTTACACAATTACAACAGATAACATTATAGTTTAAAAAATAGTAAAACCACACGAAAACGGGGCCATCGTTGCGCAAACAGAGTGATTAGTGATTGATTGATAGCGACGTTAGTCACCGAGGCGCGTCAATTATTCAAAGTTAGCGTTATCAGCTGACATCATTTCGGTAAATCGATAACGGTAATATTGCTACACCGCGTAGTGGCTATTTGAGCGTGTTATCGCGGTTTGTACAATTAGTCTGTATTCAGTGACACGTTAGCCTTTGACTGCGATCTCACCTGATGGTAAGTGACGATGCAATCTAAGATGGAAGCGGGCTAACTTGGAAGGGCTTTCTACGCGGTTAATGCGTGGTGGTATGTATTTGCCGGGGGTAACTAGAACTATACCTGAGTCAATTTATTAACGCCGCGCGGTTTCAGGGGAGGGGGGGGGGTTTACGGGGATACTATATAGCCTATAGCCTTCCTCGATAAATGGGCTATCTAACACTGAAAGAATTTTTCAAATCGGACCAGCAGTTCCTGAGATTAGCGCGTTCAATCAAACAAACAAACAAACTCTTCAGCTTTATAATATTAGTATAGATAGTATAGATATATTGCTGCGTGCTGGGAATCAAACGGCGGCCACCTATGAACAATTTTCAACAAACACCCGCATAATTCACCTTTCAAACAAAACAAATTTAAAATGGGTGCATCTGATTGGAAACTACTATGACACTCACACTCGTACAAACACACACACACGCTGTGTCTGTAACGTCACGAGTATAGTATTCAAAGACAATGTATCTTCGCGGTTAAAATGAGTGGTAGTACTTTCCACGGCGACCGCAGTCTTAAAGAGCAGTACTACTATGCCGCATGAACTAATGAAGGTGAAAAACATCCATCAATCTCCGAATATCAAGTTTCTAATACCGCGCAGTCAATCCGAGCGATCGACCAAAATCTCCGCCCGCCGTGAGACCAAAAAGAGTAAATCGAGACCGACTTTCGCTCCGATTATGAACTTATGAAGTTATCATTTGAAGAGACTTGCTTGAAGTTTAGAGTGGACTTTGCCCGTATTATGATACGTTGTTTTATTTACTTTGGTCATGCTGTATATCTATGATTTTGTTCAGTTGTGGTATTAATTTTGGGCATATCATATATATGATAAACATAAAACAAGGTTTTCTACGTAGGTACATAAGTCACTTCTTCAAGTCACCTAAAGTTTGTGTGTAAGTAAATGTTTGTCACTCCTTCCTTAATAAAATTCATGGTTTGTAAATCTAAGGTTGATATGCAAAAAGGCTAATGCAGTATGCTTCAGCAATTGCTTGGAATATGCAGCAAAATGCTGAGCTGGTACCTTTTTCGAGGTTGTACCAAACATGACAGTGTGGTGTTTGATGCTTCTGCTACTTGAGTTTTGGTGTCGCCTTGCTCAGGTGGTGGAAGCATCGGACGCTGCATCGGTGCCTCGGCATTCTGGTGTGCGGCACAATTTTAAAATAAACGTTTTTTTTACTTTCTTTCTTTTTTCTTTTCTTTCTATATTACCTGAATTTTAAAACGAACAGAAATAGCTAAGTACATAACTAATAAGACATTGAGTTTAAGCAGCTATACTTTGCTTTTGGTCAATCAAACGATTTTTGCTAACATACATACGATAATAAATTATCAAAATAGGCCAAGTAGCCAACTGACCGCCGTAATAGCCAATTGGCCGCTTAATTACATTTGCCAACTCTTGGTATTGTCCTATCGGTTAACAATTAAAACATCTTCAATGTCACCCGAAAATGTTTCAACCAAAAAAAAAACAACATTCTTTTTCGTTCGGAAACCGGAGAACGTTCGAAATCGGCGCCACGGTGGCCCGCTCGTGGCTCCGTGCCCCTCGTTTGCCTGCCCACTGGTTCGTGAACCGCGTTTCTGCACGCTAATTGATTAAAACGCACCGCGTCAATCCACCGCGGACAAAGATGCGCCGGACTGCGCCGGACTGCGCCGAGCTGCGCTTAGTTGCGCCGAGGTGCCCCGGGCGGATGCGGCGCACAATCGAATGCGCCTCGACTGCGATCAAAGGAAGCTCCCGTCTGCCCCAAAGCGCTCTATGGAGTCAAATTTAAATGACGCGTGGCGCTATCGTGATGCTTTTGAATTACGGCACGCGCTGAGCCAGGCTGTCGCGGCTTACCAAGCGCACAGATTAGACACCACCGCTTACAGCGAGGGTCGTCGTTATCATATTTTTAATAGCCTACCTACTTCACTGACTATAGCATGTTGTCTCCCAGTAAGAAGAGGTTTAAGAGCTTAGGTTTATCAATGCAAGTTAGCAGGCTATGACACTGAATATACCTACATGCTTTTAAGCCTTAATTAGTAGCCCACTACACGGCCAAAGTCTCTTTAAAGGAGAAGGGATATGGAGCTTGGAACCACAACGCTGCTTCAAGCGTGTTGATTAGCTTATGATAAAAATATCAAATTCAGTTACCACTAACAGATGTTTATGATAATTACTAGGATCGACTAAATGACGTGCTCTACGAGGCACAGGCTGTAACAACCAAATTTTCCGGACAGAGATTTATTTTTCGAAAAATTTCTTAAAATAATTCATTAATTTGAATAGAATGGCTCATTATTACTCGGACCAGAAACCTCTTGATTCTAAGCCAAAAGCTAACTGGATCAATAAAGCAGTTCACTGAGGATACATTTAGTAAAAAAAACTAAAAACAAAAGATGGATACTCTACTTATTTGATTTTGCCATTAGATATTACTGATCATTCATTAAACGCATTGACTCAGATGTAGCCTGATGCGACATGCTTGCAAGGTAACTTAGTAGTAGGTTTGAAACCAAGTTAGCATAGCTTAACAAGTTGGCCGAGCGAGTCTCCTAACCGCCCTACTGCTGCAGCTATGTTGCTAGGAAGACTGCACGTCTACCCCACTGTACGATTGCTAGTCTGCGCGCCACGTGCAACAGTCATCCGTCGGACGGGCCGGAATCGTATTCCGCCATCGGCCAAACCTGTGTAATACGCTCGCACTTAATCAGATGAATGTCTGTGGCCAATTGGAAAACAGTCGTCACAATAGCATCCGAGCCGTTCAAAGGACGGTGAGTGGACGCTTTTTGAAGGGAAACAATGGGTTAATTTCACCAGAATTCACCGTGAAATCGATATAATATTCGATCGTGGGTGATAAAACTTCGATTGGCGATATGAATGACACCGTTAAAGAAACTCACCGAGTCGCAATAGGAGTTATGAATCTCGATTGTATCGGAATAACGTAAATAGGTCTTGTGATGATAATGTGAATCTTACGCGAATGTGGACTCTATTTGGTGATGGATACGCTGCGACCGCGCAGGCCCACAGGGTTGGAGGCCGCAGGCCCACGCGTCACAAAGAGAAAAATAAGGTGTCGGAACTTATGTTCAATCCAGCTCCAGAGGTCCTGGGTTCCAGTCCACCTGGTCACTGTGCTATTTCCTACTAACCTAACCTAACCTACCTAATTGAGACTGTGAGGCTATTTGGATGAGATAATAAAGACTCACACAGAAAGTCCAGAAATTCTTTATTTGTCAGTTATTTCTTATTAGATAACTAGAAACTATGATAAATCATATACACTTAGTGCGAGTGATGTTTTTCTCGTCCCACGGAGGAAAGAAGATGTGGGTTACTTGGACCGGACTTAAAGGCTCTAATGTCCCGGTATCTCAGTCGTTGAATTGAGAGCCCGTGGGTCCAAATCACACTACCGGTCACCAACCAACCAAACGGAAAATTTGTTTATCTTCCCACATTCCCACCTCCGTAAGAGAAAGCATAACTAAACCTTTAATTAAGCATGTACTTCTATAGAATCCTCAAACAGCATATATTTGCTGTTGGACAAAATTACACAAGTATCATAATATACCAAAATACCGTGTACAAAATACCACGAACGAAATACAAAATACCAAAATACAAAATACCAGAATACAAAATACCAAAATACAAAATACCAGAATACAAAATACCAAAATACAAAATACCACCATAAATCGTTAAGCACTAAACTTTAAATTATATCCGAACACGGTTCAGATCCAATGTCCAAATATCCAAAATTCCCCCCGAAATTAACATTGTATAGATATGTTCTCGTTCATAACACCGAAGATTAACGCAAGCTTGGTAAACAGGATAGAACTGACCTTGTCTGGGTCTTTACCCGGTTATATGTCCTGCCGGACTCCCTTGACCTGGTACGGCTACTCCGTCTCCTTCAGCTTGCGACGTTCCCGGATGTTGTAACCGGCAAATGACGATCGTCTTAAAGCCTTCCACGAATCCCGCGACGTCACGACGGATTCGTACAACCTCTTCGAAACTCGTAAAAACTCCTAAATTACCCTTTTACATTCTCAAAGGTTCTCGAAACTCATTCTTATATCTTTCTTTCTTACTTTCCTATTTTTATTTTTCCCACTGATAATATCAGCTCTCTCTAGCCCATTATTCCCCCAAATATTAAATATACGAATTCATTGCCAACGGGAAGGCAGACTCCTGTGATTTTCCCAAGACTTAATAAAACTTATATTTTCAATGAGCTGAACATAATATTTTAGTTAAGGTTTTTGGTCTCAGCAGACCTGCTACATTAAATCCTTCCCCCCGGATATTTTTGTTCAGCTCATGGTGGCTGTTTCCAGAAAAATCACCGAAACCGTGTCCCCGGCGAGGACTTTTCTCACACGTTTTCGTTCGACGCATCAAAAAATTTGTTCGTTCATACAAATCTTAACTATAACAATAGAAAATCTTTGTCCCTTTTATTTTTGTATTCACGAATCATAAGCTTGCCAACACCATTCTAGTGCCTTATTATATGTTTTTGAACCCCCACGACGTTTGTTTTACCCGAAAATTGCCAATTTGCACACTCCGACCCTGAAACGAAACGCAATCTCACACAAAGAGACACGCTCCAGTCGCCATCTATGGTTTAGACGCCCATTCACTAGCGACCCATAATATAATCAATTCTTCGCACCTTATTATGAGCACGTTTTGTACGGATTTCGTCATCATACCAACAGATGGCGCTTTACACCGTCACAACGCGTTATTGTTGTTTGAAGTAAACGTGGCGAGAGTTTTGGGTTAGAAATTATATTTTTGCAAGCAATTCAAATTTATACACAAATCAAATTTTGTCTGATTTAACAAAATAAGAAAAGTTAAATCTTCTTAACAATCAATGCATTTTTTGATGATGAAAAAACATTTAAGAGGTCAGATTTCTCCAATCTAATCCGAAAAAATTGCATTTTAAAAAACAAAAAAAATGTGATATATTTCTATATGACTAATTTTCTTTCTTCCCTCCAAAAAATTGAGTTAGGAATGGGTAAGACAATAGGTTCAGCTGGCGAAGACAGAACCCATGATCTCTAGAAGTTGTCAGAATCGTCGAGCTATTGACGTTTTAAACCTTGAACCAAGCTAAGCCAACCACTTTAACTACCAATTAACTTTAACAACCCTCAAAGCACGTTTGACTCCCAACAAATTTGACCAAAGACCAATATATTGCTGACCATTTACAGATTGTAAAGACTATGTTAGGAGTGGGTACGACAATAGTCCAGCGGACGGTTCGAACCTGGGACCTCTTGGTGTTGATTCCGGCCTATGCTCGGAGTTTGTCTGCGTGATCGAATCAGAAATGAGGAGATCCACAAAGTCACTGACATCGATCAACGAGTCGCGAAGTTGGTGGCAATGCAGGCCACATACTTCGAAGAGCTGATGGACAGTGGGGTCCTAAGGTGCTGGAATGGCGACCCCGCATCGGAAAGTGCAGATCTGGTTGACCCCACTAGGTGGACCGAGGATATAAAGCGGGTTGCAGGGAGCCGCTGGATGCTGGCGGCTCGAGACCGTTTTGCTTGGAGGTCCATGCAAGAGGTCTATGTTCATGTGTCTATGGCTGATGATGATGAAAACTTGGAGCTCTTGAGGCTTCAAACATATCCTTAACTAGTTTAACACTCCTTTTGAGCCTTTGTCTGATCTTCTCTTTCTGTTTGTCCACAGAAGAAGCAACAAGTCCAGAAGACGTGAAGGAGCGCGGCGAGCGGGCGCGGGGCGCGCGGGGGAGCGGGGGAGAGTCGCGGTCAGGGTCCCCCGCGTCCCGCGCGTCCCCGCCGCCGGACGAGCGGGATATCGAGCACAGCATACCCGCCACCCTCATACAGGACCCCAATGCTGAGAGGTAAGGGTCATCTTCTTCTTTCTTCTTCTTCAACCAGCCTTAGGATGCAAATTGCAGCGGAATCGACGATGCCTCTCTTTAGTTTTAATAACGCATGCTAGGCCTACAGAAGGCTGCGACATAATATGAGGTAACAAGAGAAAGAAATGCCAATAGCGGCGTTCTTTGTGTTAGAAGGAAAGAGTGGAATAGATTCAAATAATCGAAACGCGTTATTAAATCATTTGAAAAAGTTAGAAAAAGTTTCTTTGACAATGATATTTTTGTCTAAAATTCACCACCGAATGTTTTATATTAACTATTACTTGATAGCTTCACCCGTTTCTGAGGTAAAGGGTCTTGACGAAGCTCAGTGGCGAATTTACAAGTTTGCCGCCAGTATTGCCGCTCTTGCTGGCCTTCTAAAATTTGATAACCTAGTTCGCAATCATATTCATTTTATTTCATTTTATTTTGTCAATAAAATTGCAACTTTAAAATTCGTGCTCTTAATCACTTAATCCGCCACTGCAAGCTGTCTGTTCGTAAACTGTCTTTATTGTCAGATGGACAACCCAAGTGACCCTAGGTCCGTATTTCCCTTAGTGATACGGAACCCTCAAAAATAGAAATACGAGATAACGTTTCAACGAAATCACAACGTCCAACTATCTCCACAATGCATTCATAACACTTGTGTCATTGTCTACTTGACGGTGGTCTCGGCTTCAATCCGCAGTGTCCACTTTAACGATCCCATTGTTTTCGATGATCAGTTGTCAACTGTTGTCGACCACTGCTACTCGGCCGCTGAACTCGATAATACACTCTATTGCGATAACTTAAGGCGCATTATCGATGGACCCGCGTTCCTTACGTGACCGGTCGACGTGTGAAATGAATGGAGTCGCGATAGTGACAGCCGGTAGGTAGTGACACTAAAAATGATCAAGAATTCTCCATTTGACACTCCATCAATATCAGCTTTATACTTAACTGGCGGACACCCGTGACTGTATTCGAGTCAAAACATTTCAGAAAATAATTTATATTCAGTTTATGTAGCCAGTAGAGATTTTTGTGACAGAGTAGGCACGTCCGGAAAATTAGTCTTGCTTTTTGCTATTAGTATAAAACACTAAAATATACAAAACTAAAATATCTGACCCTAAATTTCAGGGAAGTAGACGTATCTATGCAAAAAAAATAAGACTTTGTCAGCGTAAGTAGTTAATAGTATATATTATAACTTTACTTTCCGGTACAAAACATCCGGGGAAAACTGTGAACGAAATGATGGTCGTACTTGGCGAAACTATTATGTATGGTTTCCTTGTTGACTACGGAACCCTGAAAATCGTCTCACGTGTATAGTATGTCATAAATACAGAGGAAATGAATGGCTATTGAAACAGTTGCTATTGATTACTGACACAATAACTTAAAAATAAAACTGACTGTTGACATAGTGAAATTAACCGTGAAAACATACACCGTTACTATCGATTAATCATTTAGTTTATTAATGTGTATTGTCGCGTTTTGAAACACGTTTTGATGAACACGAAACCTTGAAGACTTAATGGCATCGGTGACGTGATGATGTACGAAAACCATTAATTTATTGTAATAGTAAAATGTTGTGATGGAACGTTTGAAAAAAAAATTATAAAGTATCATTATAAACAATTTAACATAAGCTGTTTTGGTTTTAATGCGGATTGGCAGACTTCACACACGCAGATAATTCAGAAAATACTCTGGTATGCAGGTTTCCTCACGATGTTTTTCCTTCACCGTTTGACATACGTGATATTTAATTTCTTAAAATGCACACAACTGAAAAGTTGGAGGTGCATGTCCCGGACCGGATTCGAACACACACCCTCCGGAATCGGAGGCAGAGGTCATATCCACTGGGCTATCTATAATAAATCGTGCCCTATTTATTACTTGTTTGTTGTATATAGGCAGTTACAAATCTAAGCCTACTTGAAATAAACGAATTTAAATATGATATTAGGCCAAAACCGTAAGATAAGATAATGTATTTTTTGTTCGAACCCAGTTAATAAATACACTAGCGGACGCCTGTGACTCCGTTTGCGTGAAATTATTTTTTTCAAAAATCACCCATGGAATTTTTCGGGTTGAAAAATAGCATGCGTTAGTTTAGGATATATTCCATCTCCAGCCAAATTTCAATGAAATCGGTTTAGAAACTGTGGCGTGAAAAAGTAACAAACACACACACACACACACACACACACACACACACACACACACACTTAGGTATACACAAACATTCGCCTTTATAATATCAGTGGAATGTGTCAAGTGTGACAGTAATTTCAGTTACAAGATTTCAAATACAGTGTTATAAATACACTAGCTGACGCCTCGCGGTTTCACCCGCATGGTTCCCGTTCCCGTACGGATACGGGGATAATAAAGCCTATAGCCTTCCTCGGTAAATGGGCTAACTAACACTGAAAGAATTTATCAAATCGGACCAGTAGTTTCTGAGTTTAGCGTGTTCAAACAAACAAACTCTTCATCTTTATAATATTAGTATAGATTAGGGTTGCAAGATTAGTTCTGATATACCTGACTTCGTAGGTCAATTCATTATTAAAAGATACATCAATATATTAATATTCCCAACATCTTAATTAGGATTCTAATATTTCTTTAGAATAATAAAAACTGGACGTCAGGTAGGATACTTTTCGCTATCACACAATGCGGTCGATAGAGACGATCGCTGCGCGATTATCGATCTTATTGTTTAGATGATAAGTGAAATGATAAGTTTAGTGTAGTGTAAGTTGTGTGGTCCTGTTCGGAGCCAGCTCCATCACTGTCAATTAGCTGCATCGAAGAGACGCCATCAATCATAAACATTCTCTGCAGAGCGCCGGCCATCCTGGGGGAGTATTGTTTAGATTTTAGAATTTCACATCTACGAGTATACACTCCTAATTATAATAAAACAATATGGTTATTTGGAATTAAACGTTGTAGAGTCAACACATTCTAAGAACAGTGGCGACACGCACGCCAACTATGGCAGGGTATGTGTTTAAATATAATATAAAAGACCTATGTAAATGTACCATATTCTAGCAAAATAAAGATTGATTGACAATGTCTTAACTAGGGTACCTAGGCATTGTATGTACAAAATGTAAATTTTTTCTCCAATTCATACCTATATTGATCCTTAGGATAAGCTGTGCATTTTGCAATGATGTGGCTAAGAATACTTCTTAGTCGAAGAAATGGTAAATTATAGGGGTTTTTGAAAATTCTGGGAGGCATTGCCGCTTGCATAGGTAGGTAGGTAGATTTTCAATAAAAACACTAATTATTTATAAAAGAAATTAGGTAATTAAAATAATGCAAAACATAGGCAATACTTCGCAAATATACCTTCCAAATACAAATGTTGCTTCACGGTTAGACATACCTAATTATGTAGTTCCTTTCCTTCCTTCTTTCAGTACATAGTTCTAGAATAAAGAGTTCTGTTAGTCTGTAGTTAATTAACTTAGCAATTGTTAATTCGTAACTAAAAGTTAATTAACTTAGCAACATTGTAGAAAAAAAAACTTCAATTATGCATACTAACCTACACGTGCTTACTCTTAGTTACCTAATATATTTTTTTAATAAAACGTCAAAGACAATACATTGTTACATATGTTTAAACTCGCCACCTTTATTGCTTCGCAAACATCTGTGCCGGTTTTAAAATTCACGTTGTAACTGCGAAATTATTCATACAATATCAGGTGTCCCCCATACCCGCACCGCGAGTGAACCCTGCCGATGCCTTTGAGATGCCTCAGTTACCCGAAATTATACAGCCTAAATATTTTACGCCAAAACTGCAGTATGTCCATACTTCAAAAAAAGGAAGAATTCGAAAAAATATACAGTTTAATTACTGAAGAGAAAAACTACAGTACAAAATGCACACAGTAAAAATTAGAGAGCCGTGATAGCCCAGTGGATTAACTTTGCCTCCGATTCCGGAGGGTGTGGGTTCGAATCCGGGCTGGGGCATGCACCTCTAACTTTTTATTTATGTGCATTTTAAGAAATTAAATAACACGTCTCTCAAACGGTGAAGGAAAACATCGTGAGGAGACCTGCATACCAGAGATTTTTTTTAATTATCTGCATGTGTGATGTCTGCCAATCCGCATTGGGCCAGCGTGGTGGACTCCTTTTTGGCCTAACCCATCACGTGGGTTAGGCCAAAAAGGAGTCTAAGAGTCAAAAAAAAGTCTAAGATGAGACTCGAGCTCAGCAGTGAGCTCATAACAGTTGCAATGGATTGATAATAATGACGGTGATGATGAGTAAAAATTATGTAGTCATAACCATCGATCGTAGATGATTTATATCGATGGCCATAACACTAAAGTGATATTGCAGTAAATCCACAGCTGATAATTATAAAAATAGAATAAGAGTTAAGGGAAAAAGAAGATTGATTGAAAGATTTTAAATTATAATCCAGGTGTTTTAATTCTTCTATCAATCTGGCTGGAACAATAAGGAAATAAAGTGGTGCAAAATCCACAAAATTACAATAACTTAAAATAGTGAGTATAAAATGTTTAAAAATTAAAAAGTCTCATAAGTCTTTTAAGAGTCATGATAGATTTAAAATATATGTTATTTTTAGACATCGAAAGTTCAAAACAGAATTTATATAATTTTACTCTTAGATTTTTATATTGTTCATATTCACATGGAACTACTAAACTAAACTAAAACTGTAAGAGTTTATTTAATTAAGTTATTTATTTGCATTCGATATAAGCATTATTATACATAAAATTGCCACTATTTTTTGAGTCGTGCGTGACATAAGCAAGTGAGAAAGAAACATAAACGTCACATAAATATGAATGATTGATAGACGCCCAGGCTCACCCAGCCTGATGTTTATCAAAACGCAAACCTGTCAGCATAAACTTAATAGTATAGTTAGATCATTTTTATGACATTTTTATGCTGTGAATATAATTGAATACTATAAAATTATAACTCAACAAAAATGCTACAAAAATAGGAAAAAAAATATACTAATATCTGCGAAAGGTCTACTACTTACTTAGTACTTATGATACTTATGTTCTTGAAATTGTGATAGTACAAATATCTAACTAA
This sequence comes from Bicyclus anynana, assembly GCF_947172395.1. NCBI lineage: Eukaryota > Metazoa > Arthropoda > Insecta > Lepidoptera > Nymphalidae > Bicyclus > Bicyclus anynana. The sequence continues at coordinate 18,117,434 of NC_069087.1, read as the reverse complement.
ATTAAAAGTAAAAAAAATGAAAAAAAAAAAACATATTAATTAGGTTATAAAATATTTTATTACTAAACTGATAATAAATAATTAATATTTAGTGAAGATAAATTCAAAATTCGTTTTCAAAGTAGGCTTAATTTACAAACACTTTAGAAACGCCAAGTTTGACTATTTGTAAAGATTAGGTACTCCACAGGTTCGAAAGACAGGACATAAGTTTTTTACGCTGTGGCATATTTTAGCACTATTTCCTTTTGGCGTGCGTGACGTGAGTGAGTGAGAAAGAAACAAGTGTCACATAAATACGAGTGATTGATTGGCCCGCAGTCGACTAATGCTTATCGGAAGCAATAAACAGCTGGCGTTTGTGAATATTTCGTAACGTATTTTTTTTTAATGAGAATTTTACTTGTGTTTGTTTACTGGATATCTACGCTAGGGCTTCCATGTGACATGAAAGAATTACAATGGTTACTTGGTTATCTATACCTACGAATATTATAAAGTTTGTGGTATTTTACGGTTATTCTCTGGATCTACTTTTTGTGGAACAGATTTTGAAAATTCTTTCATGACTAAATAATTAGGTACGTTACGAAACAGGAATAACGCGGGTAAAATTGCGGGGCATTGGCTAGTTTACATGTTAGTTGATCTTATTCGGAGAGAACAACCGCCATAGTTATTTCTACCGCCAAAGAGCATAGCTGTGTTCTGGATTGATATTTGTGGTTGTAGTTGTCAATACTAGAGAGCCTTGAGACAAGTAATATGTCCTATTTAATCACAATCTATGGCCACCCTGGTCTAATCTTTACTTAGAAAACGATAAGTGCATTAGGCAATGTTTGTTCTTCGAAAAGATCTAACTTACGTTATCGTCATATACCTACCTAATTTATGTCAGTTTTAAAATTAATTGTTTGATGATAAATATCTTTCAAATTAGTATTTTTCCTTATTTAAATTATAGAATTCTAAGTCGTTTCTTGTTATGAGAATCATACTAGATTAATTTCACCAGATTGAGCTCTTTAAATGTGGTATTATTTTATATTTATAGAGAAGTATGGTTTATAAGTACATCATCTAAAATTAACTAAAAAGAACATGCTTTGAATGAAATATCAAAGAAGCTTAGCTTAGCTTAGACTAAGTGCACAGAAAAACTAAATGTGGTTTGTGTTGCACTATCTATGGTTAGGCTTTATTTCAATGTGTTGTTTGTTGAATAATAAATAAATAAAAAAAAGTTTGTTTCAAAATAGTTGCTTGGGATCAGATTGTTAATAAATCAAAACCCATTGAAATCCTTTTCAAAATAAATACTTTTTACTATTGCAACTTTTGTTATTTCCCAAAAAGTCTGATTAACAAAAACTATGTGACAATAACTATGTTATCATAATGACAAGTGTAACTGCATAGTTGGCATATCATCGTTCGTAGATCAGTTTCAGCTGTTCAGTGTGTTCAGTAAATCAAAGGCCGCAGACACGGATTGGTCGTCCAGTTGCCATTGGTGTCGCGCGGTGAGTCAGCGCGCGAGGAGCTCGGCTGTCGGGCGGCTGTCATCGGAACGATCGCCCGTCATTGCACGTCCACCTCGCGCATAGCACGCACGCTTGCATTACGCAGCGAACCACCCCCCGAAGAGGTGTACGTCTACCTATCTCTGTTCTCCGCGCTGATTCGCTAACTCGCCGGGCAGCCGTCCCGCTCTAGCGCGAGGTGTGCGGGGAGGGGGCGCTGCAGGCGGGTCGTAAATCACGCGGCGTCTCATTCCACGCGGGACCGCCGCCGCCGCCGCAGGCACCGCGCACTTCCCTCCCGACCGCCGGCTAAACGGCGCGTCTTTCGCGACGTGTTTACATTTCACATCCACTGTTGGGAAGTTCATTTTGTCTTGTTAAAAGTGAATTCAACTCGAGTGTTGTTTGATTGATGGATCCGAGAACGTTTCGACATCGACAGTTTGGAACAATCTGAAAAGATTTCGTCCAAAATGATCGTCGAGCCAGACCACGTGAGGTATGATTTCTTTGTACAAGTGTTTTCATTGTTATTTTCTTTCTGTTTTCAATTATAGTATTAATTTGGTTGTAATCTATGAAACTGGTTTTGTTATCAATACTTTTAAGTCTATGATACAATTTCATGTGAATGTTTTGGTTGCGATATAATTCTCATTTCTGTACTATTTTAACTTTTCAGTTATTCTGATATTTGTTCTTTCTTTTGTATTTTAATCATGATTTTGGCCATTTTCATAACTATTCATAATGATAAGGAAATTATCAATGATAAACATCAGTTTTTATAGATACTCATTACTTTCGCTATCAAGAAAATTCTCTGAAAGTGCAAGTCCTTTATAAATCATATCTTTATTACAGTCAATTTAATTGTCTTTGGAACATTATTTATCTACACAGTGTCACTCTGGAAGAAAAATAAGAGACTATCTACGAAAATCCACCTTTAGTAACAAGTTTAGATTATTTTATTTTATTGAGACTCGCGTTTCGATGACTAAATAGCTTGTATTTATTCTTAGAAGTTTCACTAGACAAGATTTATTTTTATTGCTTGGATGTACATCGCCGTATTATAATCAGTGTCTATAAATTTCATCGATTAGACACATCGATATTCGATAAGTGGCCCCTCATTGTTATAAAGAGTTGTTTATCAAAGAATTATCTCCGATCCTTGAATTCTTAATTGTCATAAATAAGTATTCTTTTTTTGTCAATTTATTGTATAGCTTCGTTATATCGTTGAATGATTTATGTTTATGGTCTGTATATTGATTGATATAACATTTGAGTTTTAACTTATCAAATTTTAAAGATTGCCAGCTATTGTTCCACTGTACATAGCAACCTGACAAGTCATTTTGCTGTCGGTTTTTAGGTTTGTTTAATGGAGTTTGCTAAAACGGGAAAAGTTTTAAGTAAAATAAAGTATTTCAATCATAGCACGTGTTTTTTGTCAGATAGAGGAGCCTCTATATTTGGTATTCAATATGAATAATAAAAACAAATGACGATTTACATTACGAATCATCATAACAAGCTTCGATTTGCATTTAAATGTATTGTATTATTCATTTTTGGCAATGTTCTACGAATAAATAAAAATAATGGCTAATGCTACTATTACTATTCAGATATATGGTAAAAGATAGTATAGTAGGTACATTGACAGAGTTTTAGTTTTATTGATATGAAAATGTCCGGCAACCGGTTTCATAGTGCAAAGGTGAACCGCGATATTTTAAAATTTATTAACCATTTATTCATTGAATATCATGGTTTCTAAAAGAAATTCAGACAGTTTTACCGAAACTGTGACAGCATAACAATTAACTTTTCCAATAAAGTATTTCTATTGACTAGCGAAAATATATTTAATGTCTTCTTACATTCTCGGTTGATATTTGTTGTGAATCTAAGATATTAAAAACTAATATTTTACTCTTTCAAATACCCAATAAAGTCAACAGACCAAAGAACAAGGTAATGGATGTAGAGCGTCCTTTAAAAAGGAACATCATTAATTTAAATAACAAACGACTATATCAAGACTTAGGATCACTCAAATCGAGGTCAACGGTTTTTAAATTCACTAAGTACTTTCTCAAAAATTTCGAAATGTTGAATAAGCCCTACATTAGTCCTTTCAACACGCAGTGTAGATTGTCAGTCCCCTTCAGTCCATAAATCTTAATTACCCATATGACGCATAGAGCACATGTTGCGGCCAAAATTCAGAATGAAACGCCTACAATTCACGAGCGGCCTTTATAGGAAATAATATATTACATTAGACATGGCACCAATTCTGTTATAAAAATTAGGGCAACCGACCGTTTGGTACAATAATTTAACAAATTACTTTGGATGTTCTTTCTAAAGCGGAGCTTTTGTTTTCTTTTAGACTACTTTCAAAATTTAACCCCCGAACTCATTTCTACCATTTTCCAAAACACGGTAAAAAATTGAAGATTAGATCTAATTATGGAAATTTGCGTTGCGGATGAGCTCCAAACATGAATTTACATGTTTTGAAAAAAAGCGTCAATTGATTAGTTAGTTAAAATAAATAAAGTTACCAATCAATCAAGTTGGAAAAGAAGTTGGACCATTCTTAGTTATTTTATGTAGAAAAGTCTCAGTATGAAAACAGATATATTTTCGTGGACTTCCGCTTACAATTAATTGTGAACCCCCATTTATTTGCCGCCCCAACGTAGACTCCGTCGAGTTTCTCGTGGATCTAAAACTACTGATGCAATTCAACAGTCCAACAGTAACTAATAATTTAACAAAGTGTTTTAGATGTTCCATCTAAAGTAACTTTGCGAATAGGCAGGGTTTTCCTGAAGAGCACAGAGTTACTGTTATTGCAGTGGCACTAGGCGCTACGTTTTAGACGAAATGCAATATATAGTCCCACACACGCCATTGTTGGCTTTTACTGACGCCATTATTTACGTGGCCCACAGCTCAAGAGTGCTTGGACCTTGTACAAAGAAATTTAAAGTTCTCCGTGCGACAGACTATTCTAGGGTAATTTATGTAATTTATGTAGGGTATTTATGTAAAGTTTTGAAAATAATAATTCTCCATTGAACATTATATCAGCGTTTCGAAAGAAAACGCAAGAAGATGATTTTTTTGTCTGTAATGTCGCTTTCGTCTTTCGGAAAATAGACCACAAATCAATTAGGTATTCACTGTTAATAGTAACGCCTGTTTCTTTCGATTTATATATCTAAACTAATAATATAAAAATTACAAAATCGATTTGAAAAATTCTCTAACATCAATAGAAAACTACATTATCAGTGTTACAGAAATAGAAACCATGCGGGTGAATTTTGTTTCTGCTAGTGATTAACATTTTGTTTTCTTTGTCCACAGGGAGAGTCCAAGATGTTTGTCACGGGAGTCGTCCGGCGCGCCACGATGTCCCTCCAACGACTCCGTGTACTCGGGTCGGAGCGCGCCGAGTCTGCCTCTGCCGGCTGCGTTGCAAGCGGCGCTCCCGGCAGGTCTCCCCGCGGCGCTCCTGCCCCCCCACTCCGCTGCCGTGGCGGCCTACCTCGGCGCAGCCGCCGCCGCCGCCCAGCAGAGGCTCCTCATGTCCTGCCAAGAAGATATGACAGACTCAGAACGCGCTGACGCAGTACTAGACTTCAGCACGAAGCGAAGTGAATCCCCCATCGATGATGAAGACGACGATGCCGTCAATCTGAGCAAAAACGAAAACGGCCCCTTAGATTTATCAGTAGGCACCAGAAAACGAGGACCACAAAATTCTCCATCACCCGTTCCTACGAGAAAAAGTTCACGGACGGCTGATTTTAAACCGATCACTACTCCGTGGACTACGCCGGTTGCGCCACATCTTCCTTATTTTGCAGCAGCTGTTGCAGCTGCTAGCTTATCACCTAAAGGTGGTGTCCCACCAGACTGGAATGGAAAATTAAAACATGGGACACCGACACCTAACGATGCAACTAAAGCGCTTGAAAAAATGAGCGAGTTAAGTAGGTTAGGTGGAGAGGAGTTATTTAGGTCAGTTCAAAGCGCAGCTTTAGGAGCCGGGCTCACTCCTAACGCAGCCGCTCGCCACTCTGCCTGGCAGTCGCATTGGTTGAATAAAGGCGCCGACCAAACGAAAGACGTTTTGAAATGTGTGTGGTGCAAGAAAAGTTTTAACTCTTTAGCTGATTTAACTGTTCATATGAAAGAAGCTAAGCATTGCGGCGTGAACGTCCCGGTACCACCATCGGGCGGTGCACCGATCCCTCCTTCACTTCTGCCGCCTTCTAGTTCACCTTCGACGCCATCTTACAACTCTTCTTCGTCGAGCGGATCGTCTAAACCTAATCACAACGATCTTAATATGCTAATTAAGGAAAACATGCCCATACCTAGAAAACTAGTCCGCGGCCAAGACGTATGGTTAGGTAAAGGGGCCGAACAAACTAGGCAAATATTAAAATGTATGTGGTGCGCCGAAAGTTTCCGCTCTTTAGCCGAAATGACGAGCCACATGCAGCGCACCCAGCACTACACTAATATTATATCACAAGAACAAATCATTTCTTGGAAGTCTTCAGATGAAGCCAAGGGCTCCAACTCTAGCGCACCCGGTACTAATAACGCGGTTCCTCCGACGACAGGGACGAGTAGTCACGTTAGCGCTGTTTTAACTTGCAAAGTATGCGACCAAGCGTTTAGTTCCTTAAAAGAATTAAGTAATCATATGGTTAAGAACTCTCACTATAAAGAGCACATTATGCGCTCGATAACTGAAAGCGGTGGCAGACGACGACAAACGCGCGAAAAGAGAAAGAAGTCCTTGCCTGTGAGGAAACTTCTCGAGCTCGAGAGAGCCCAACATGAGTTTAAAAATGGGGAGGGCAACGGAGTCCCTATGGGAAAACCTATTAGGGATTTTGGCTCTGGAAGCCGTATCACTTGCGAGAAATGCGGCGACAAAATTGAGACTGCTGTATTCGTAGAACACATCCGACAATGCATAGGCGCGCCCATGTCGAATAGCCAAAGGAATTTTCTAAAAAGTGCTCTACTTTCCAATAATATTATTCCACCCGACGTGCCCGGCCACATCACTCCCACCAGTCGCGACGGACGTAAGAGTATCAATGACGAAATTCCCTCACCAGGGTCGACGCATCACCGTTCACCTTCTTCGGTTAACGATTCTTCTCCTAGTTCTAAAGATCACAACGTCAGCAACGATAAAAGCTCATCACCATCCGTACTCAATGCCATAGAACAATTAATAGAGAAGAGTTTCGATACTCGCTCGCGACATTCGGTCCCCGGTATGCCAGGCGGAGCTTCCCACGCCCCTATTGGTTCTAGTATTTTAAAAAGATTAGGTATAGACGAGAGCGTAGACTACACGAAACCTCTGGTAGATCCACAAACGATGAGCATGTTGAGAAATTATCACCACCAGCAAGGCTACGGTCGTCGAGAGCGCAGCGGTAGCGAATCTAGTTCCATGTCCGAGAGGGGCGGCAGTAGGGTGGAGTCTCTCACGCCGGACAGAAAGTTGGATTCGTATCATATGACCCCGCGTACGACTCCCGACACTCGGGGATCCCAGACCCCCGCTTCGGAGGATCGCCCCGCAGAGGTCAGGATAAAAAAAGAAATCACCGACGAAGAAGATAGGGAGACTTGCGTAGACTTGAGCAGTCAGCCGGTCAGGGTTAAAACCGAAGTGGACGATGACGAGGAAGCGAGGCCGAACAGTGTGGCGGACGAAGACGTGAAGCCGACCGTCCCCAAGCGCGAGAGCGAGGGTCCGAGCCCCGTGCCTAGCCCTCGCAGCCCGGCCAGCGACCGCTCGGCGCCCACTCCCGGCGCTGACAGAAAGCCGGCTTCCAGCCTAGGCGCGCTCTCCTCCATGTTCGACAACCTCGCTGGGGGAGCCTCCTCCAACGAGCCCAGCTCGTCTCGTCGCGGGGGTAGTCACCCCCTGGCGGCCTTGCAAAAACTATGCGACAAAACAGACACTAATTCTTCCCGCGCACCGCCCCCCGCGCCGTCCCCCGCCGGGCCGCCGAGTATTTTAACTTTCAGTTGGGCTTGCAACGACGCGGTAGTCACAGATTCGATAATGAAATGCGCTCTTTGCGACACACCGTTTATTTCGAAAGGCGCGTACCGGCACCACCTGTCCAAGATGCACTTCGTGAAGGACGGCGCACTGCCAGAGCCGGTGCCGGTGAAGGCGCCGCCGCCCGCGCCGTCGCCGGGCGCGCACAAGTCCGGCTCCACCGCCGCGTCGCCCCAGGACCCGCGGAGTCCGTCCCAGTCGTTCGACGAGAGCCCGCACTCCAAGTTCCTCAAGTATACGGAGCTGGCGAAGCAGCTGTCCAGCAAGTACGTGTAGGCGGCCGCCGTCCCTCGTGATGATCTACCATATCCCGCTGCGCTGAACCCCCCGGGGTGTTAGGTCGCGCCGCGACGTTAAGTATTTCGAAACTCTTTGCCAATTTAATTATTTAGGTAATCGTTAGAGTTCACCGCATAGTTCGGTTAGTGTAATTAACGACTAGCGACATAAGTATACGCCAAACGTCTTACGTTCGTTTAGATGATAAGAGAATATTTTCAAAATATTGCCTTTAGGAGAAGAGACGGACGTCGCGCTATCTTCCACACTATGTTAATTCCATTTCGATAATTGTAAATATTATAAGTCGCATTAAGTCTTAAAAGTTCGATTCGATCTCTTGTAAATGTATATTTTTTGCTAATGATCCAAAACGAGAATGATCGTTTGTAATCTCGTCGCTCGCCCGCCGCGACTGTCGCTCGTCAGCGCGCGACTGTCGCGCGGCAGGTAGCCGTCGCGTCGCGTCGGTCTGTCAGTATTTAATAAAAATTCGTTGCAATATTATCATTTTTGTGTTACTTAATTTTTTTATGTAAATCAGAGTTAGGGTTAGCATGGTTCTTAGTTTGTTTATGTATATTTTGAAGCTTGTTTTCGTTTCGTGAAGCGTTGAGATCCGTCGATGCCCGCAATCTCGGAGATCAAATCTCAGCAGTCGGTGGTGTACATACGACTGGTATAGCATGCAATACAATCTCCTTAGTGTAAATTTCGCTCTAGACACGCTCTCCTCGTGAGGTTGCTATTTATTATTTAGTGTTAAGTATATCTTAAGCGACTCTACTGTGAAAAAAGTGTATACCATTGTACCAGTGCATTCGTCGGTTGTCCGAGTCAACCTTAATTGTATTTAAAAAAGTGATAAATTATACATTTTTTTCTTTAAAAGGACGACTACATTCGTATACGTTTAGGACTCGCTGTAACGAGGTTTCTTCCAGTTGTAACAGATATACGATGATGTATATACGGTAATGTGAGTGAATAGCTCTTTTATATATAATAAAAAATATTGTAAACTGTTTAATGTAAGTTTCAAACGATATCAATGTAACGGCATAATGTGATTTCCGCTCTCGGAGCATCATTGTAGGGGTTTTCGACGTGAATGCAATAAAAGTAGACGGATCTTTTACTGATTTTAATTCGGTAGGGTTGTTACAAAATTTCTTACACGCTGCAGTCGTGCTCCGAGAGTCTCCATTCTTAGTAAGAGTCCGCTTCGCAAAGTTTAGATAAGTTATTATATTATTTAAAATGATAATGTAAATACAGCGCCATCTATTGAGGACTATAGAAGCTTTCGTCTTCATATTAAATTGGCGTAAATGAAAATAATTTGTTTACAGTAGCAATTACTCAAAAAATTATTTATTAATGTAGGTTTTGAGAATGTTTTATATTAATTTACTTTTACGAGAAAGTCGAGTTTATACTAATTTTTAAAAAGATTCAAGAAAATACATTTTTTTTTGTTTTAAGAAGTGCAATGCGTGTTGAATTATATAAGACAACTTTAGGGCCGTTATGTAATGGTAACTTAAATGGTTTGCGATGTCAAAAAATGTGTAAAATTGCTAACGCAAACTTTTGATTTACACGCATATTATTGCGTATATTTGAATTTTCTTGTAATATTAATATTGATAATTCAAAGTATTTATAAACTGTCTGTTTAAAATTAAAAAGATTTCATTTGTAGATGTTCTCCTGACGCTAAAATATATTTCACTATTTTCATGTTTAGTATCAATTGTTACAAATCAACCGAATGTTGGAATGTATAAATAAATAATGACAACCCAGTGAGTTCACTAATTTCCACAGAAATTTAAAATGGTGAGACATCTACGATTTTAATCTTTGTCTTTGACATCAAAATTTGTACGGACTTTGTGAATCGGACTCTAAAAACTGAATTTTAACGAGAAATCGTAAACTATCATTTTAACGATAATAATGAGAAAAACATACGACAAATATAATGTATACGCTAGCTCTGACGAGGAATTTTGCTCATACTTTAAAAATTGAAAAAAAAATGATGTTGAATATTGATTTTACCAAATTTAATAATCTTATTTAATATTTTATGTTGTATTTCAAAATGCAATTAAAAGCTCAAAGAAATATATATGTTAAATACTAAGAATGTATTTTATTTTTCAACCCTGCTTTAGTTTAATTTAACAAGAAAGAACACACATTAAACATTTCCAAATGCTCTATTCTTAAATTTAATTTAATCTTTATATTTTATTACAAAAGTTAAGATAACAATAAAAAATATAAATAAAAGAGAAAGATAATTACGAAAGAAATCTTAATTTCCATCATCTCAAAATTATAATAGTTAGGATAATTTAGCGATCTGCATTGGTGTATACTGGTGCGTAGAAACCCGCTTAAGGTGCAGTCGTTATCAACCCATATTCGGCTCACTGCTGAGCACGAGTCTCCTCTCAGAATGAGAGAGGTTAGGCCAACAGTCCACCACGCTGGCCCAATGCAGATTGGCAGACTTCACACAGAGAATTGAGAAAATTCTCTGGTATGCAGGTTTCCTCACGATGTTTTCCTTCACCATTTAAGACACGTGATATTTAATTTCTTAAAATGCAATGCAAACTGAAAAGTTGTGGATTCGAACCCACACCGACCGGATTCGGAGGCAGAGATCATATCCACTGGGCTATCACGGCTCTCAAGCCGCAGGACTCAAGGTGCAGTATGTGGCAGAAACCAATCTGAGGGAAATGAAATAAAAAAAATACTAAGCCATATCTCTTCTAACTTAACACGATAAGTTAATTTAGACTGCATCGTCACTTAATATAAAACAATAAAAAGACAAGCAAAACAAATTAATCAGTGAATGAAAAAAAAATGTTTGGTGGCTCCAAAAATAAAGCTATGGTTTATAGTTGAACACGTGATAGATCAACATTGAAGAGGTTTTTTTTATGATAGGCTAGTGCTTGACCACGATCTCACCTGAAGGTAAGTGTCAATGTGGCATGAAGCGGAACGCGCTTGCCTGGAAAATGCCTATCCACTCTCATCTTAAAGATGCCCAGGTCAAAGCCGCCGGTTTGTTCTAGATAATGCTAAAGGTTCTCCAGGATAGGACCCCTTGAAAAGAGTACGTACTTAATAGCTTTATGCACCTATGAACCTGTCATGCACAAATATTTAGAGGTGAAGTTTGTGGTGTTAATAGGGGGTAATCTCTGGATCTGCTAAACCGATATTGAAATTTTTTTATCACGAGAAAGTCACGTTATTTGTGAGTGTCATAGGCTATATCCCCGTATTCTTACGGGACAGGGAACTACGCAAAATACGAAACTGCGGGACATCGGCTAGTAGAATAAAAAGAAGAATAGGTAAGTATAGGAAAAATAGTGCAGATGTTAACTTCTCTTTGTGAAAGCATTTTTACTTTAATTCAAGCCGCAATAGCTGAGTGGTTAAGGCCCCGGACTCATCACCACGAGGTGGTGGTTCGATCTCCGTCCGTTGGTCTATTGTCGTACCCACTCGTTATACAGTACTTACCGACAACTTGGAGGGTCTGTAGCCATGTCATGGCACGTCGATTCTCTTTCTACAAACGCTAACGGCTTTCGAGAGGCAATGGTATGCGCGGTGTGAGGTTCTGGGTTCGATCCCCGGCTGGGCCAATTGAAGTTTTCGTCCTCCAACCAGCCTCCCACCAGTCAGACCTGGACCAACCAGGTCTGACTCGTGGGAGGCTTCAGCCGTGGCTTATTACGTACCGCTACGCGATTTAGCGTTCCGGTACAATGTTATGTAGAAACCGAAAGGGGTGTGGATTTCCACCCACTCTTCTCCTAACAAACCCGCTTCCGTCTTAGATTGCATCATCACTTACTATCATGTGAGATTGTAGTCAAGGGCTTACTTGTAAAGAATTTAAAAAATAACTCTTCAAAATTAAATATTAGAGGGAATGACATTCACTAACGACAGGTCACGTGATCAAGTTGTCGATCGGATCTGTCATTCCCCTACAATTTGTTAGTTTTCGAAGCGATAGCAGAAAGAGAATCTTCGTGCCATATGGCTAAGAACCCAGGCCTCCCATGTATAAGATATAGCTACTTAACAACCTACATTAAATTATTTGCAAAAAAAAGAAACTAAATTGAAACTCCGATCTTTCAAGCAACACTCAAAGTGTTAATTTATTTTATTTTGATAATTAAATTATCAAGGACAAGCCACGTTGAGGTGATGCGACGAATTAATTTAATCTTTAGCTATTTATATTCGTCAATCAACCCCTAAATACAACCAACCGTCGCGACAGGAAATGTAAACACACGGGATGGTTTTGCATCAAAGGATTTTAATATTGTCATCATTCTGCTCTAAAGCCGTTCGATACAAAAAAACTGTGACACGATCCTTGTGGTTTCTGTCTGCTTGACTAGACAGAAAAATTACAGGTTTTCTATCTGTGTACTTATCAATGAAATTATCAAAATTATGAGAACAAACATATGATCTGTAACTGTGTTCTGGAGAAGACGTTAAACCATATATACAGATCATTACCATGATATTAATCATTACAGTTCAATTTTTACCTCGGTTACCCACATAAGGAGAGCGTGGTTTGTCTAAACCCCCTTCTTATATCTATGCTAATCTATACTAATATTATAAAGCTGAAGAGTTTGTTTGTTTGTTTTATTGATTGATTGAACGTGCTAATCTCAGGAGCTACTTTCCAATCCAATCCAATCCAATTTGAAAAATTTGTCCAATTCTTAAAAAAATTCTTTCAGTGTTAGTCCATTTATCGAGGAAGGCTATATTATCCACGTATTCCTAAGAGAACGGGAACCACACGGGTGAAACCGCACGGCGTCAGCTAGTGTGGATATAAAAATTGGCAGATGATGGTGATGCATTGCATTATCTTATAAAAACCTTGTAAAAAATGTAATCTTACGAATCTTAAATTGGAAAATTAGGTACATTTGTCTATGGTTAACTAAACAATGACGTCATAAAACTACCAAAAGCAGCAGAAGGCTGCGATATTCCGCGCCGTGTGTCCACGAAGCACCCTTGCCGCAACCCTTCCGCCTGTCTGTCACTGTACATCTATTAATGGCCGCTAATTAAAATGACGGTTTGTTTTATATCATCAAATTAATGAATACCGCAACCCCGTGGGGAAAGTGATGCGACTACTCGACTAGACTTCACACACAGTCGAATTCTGTTGTACACGTAGTCAATGTGCTCGACTCGGTTTGACTGTGTCAAGCTTTAATTAACATTTCATAAATTTGTAGGAACATTCACTTATGAATTGTTTATAAGAACTGTATAGTGTATACTAACTATTTTCCTAAATCATGTATAACTTGAAGTTTTACTGTAATCTTACCTCATATTAAGAAAGAAATCAACGAGTTGCGAAGCTGAAGTGGCAATGGGCGGGGCACATAGTTCGAAGAGTCGATGGACGTGGGAGGCTACGGCCGTGGCTAGTTACCACCCTACCGGCAAAGACGTACTGCCAAGCGATTTAGCGTTCCGGTACGATGCCGTGTAGAAACCGAAACGTGTGTGGATTTTCATTCTCCTCCTAACAAGTTAGCCTGCTTCCATCTTAGACTGCATCATCACTTACCATCAGGTGAGATTGTAGTCAAGGGCTAACTTGTAAAGAATAAAAAAAAATAATAAAAAAAGCTTCGTTGAAGGGTGTTGTCTAGCTTAGATTAAGCCATATTTGAACCAATTTAGGAAATAAACTTAGTCGAGTCAAGAGTCGAAAAGTCGCATCACTACAGGGAGACGTCAATTTATGCGAAGGTTCGTCCGATGGATAGTTTGATTTACTCCGCTATTTATCATCTTTATGAAATAGTTATTTTTCATTTAATTATAGTTTAATTTCCTTAGTTTATTCATTTATTATGAAAACGATATCGTCCAGTTATAGACTTTTTTTAATAGAAATAGTTGACGGAACAAATCGACCAACAAATGTTAAATGGAAAGCAATTTCAGCACAAGCTAAGAACACGTCCTATAAACTGCTGCTCTCTATCCATCAATCTCAGATGTATCAAGTAGATCATAACCCTCATGTGCTTGTAATTACACTTGCTACGAGGCCCATTAGACCGAAACATAGCAGTGCTGCTTGGCGATAGAAATAAACATGCAGGTTGTACTGCTCCACAAGAGCTGTGTGACAAAAACTTTAACACCTATCAGCAAGTTCGTGTGACCGAAAATAAATGAAAAACCAAAAATAAATAAAACAGTCAAAGACAAATTGTTTACGATAAAACTCTATATGACCGGGGACCGTAAGGTGAAAATCTAACCCGTCAATTTGATCGGTACAAAAGAGTCCACTATTGGCTGAGTGATGGGTCTCTTTGACCCCTCGTTGAGTAAATAGCCAGATTTGGTACAATAAATGATTTACTTTGAGGTCTCGGTAATAAGTGGATTGATGTTCATCGGCGGCCCGCCATTTGTCTTGGCGGGGTTAACTGGGGCCAGATGTTTTGTTTTGGGGAAAACTGGCTTTGGAGACGTTCACTCAAGGATGACCTAATTAATGAGTGATAGTTGACGTTAGTAATGCGTGGTTTGGATGATTCTACTTGTCACATTAAACTTAAGTATAATTATTTTTAAATTCGGTAAATATCACAGAACAGAAAACGCTATTTAAATTTTTTTTATCCTTTACAAGTTAGTCCTTGAGCACAATCTCATCTGATGATAAGTGATGATGATGGAAGATAAAAATCCTCACCACTTTCGGTTTCTACACGACATCGTACCAAAGCGCTAAATCGCTTGGCGGTACGTCTTTGCCGGTAAGCTAGTAACTAGCCATGGTTACTAGCCTACCGGAAGGCAGCCACCAGCAAGACCTGTCGGAAAATTATCGGAAAGACTACGTGTTAGGAATGGGTACATGAATAGTCTAGGGAGTAGGATTCGAACTCATAATCTCTCGGTGTTGAGGCCGGAGGCTTTAATGGAGAACTACTGAGGCTTAACTTGTAAAAGTGGTTTCATTTAAGAAGCAAGAAATTATGAGTATTTAAATAGTGAACCTCATGATCATGACTTTAATAATTCCACGAAGCCAATAACAATTTCAAAAAATCATTTTTCTTGTAATTTATATAAAAAGTTTTAAATTAATAAAATTATTAAATAATTAAAAAACACTAAATTAACTTGCAATGTATGTATGGTTTTATATCAATATGCGTCATTTACATAATCATTGTAGTAGAAGAAGTATGGTAAATAATTAACCAGTCAAGGTAACTCAGAGCAGATGTTTTCTTTAAGGAAAACTGGTTCGTGATGCTCACTTTGGTGATTTGTCAACTCTGTTATTGACGAGTGAGTGATAAGTTAGAGGTCGGAACGGAAGGGAAACGTATTATAATGCTGAAGCATTATAAAAAATAAACGTGGAATATAATACATAAAAAAAACCTAAAATTAAGTAAAAAGCTTGAAGAAAATTCTGAAAAAAGAATTATTAATTACTTTTTTGGAATATTAGATTTCCAGGGCGACCAAAGGAAAAGCACGAGGATTGTCAACGATTTTTAAGCAAAGACAAATTAAATAATTACAGAATCTAACTGTCATACCTATAGGTGTATTATGTTCATGTACGAACGCGGGGTATATTTTACTTTGAGTGGTCTGTCTGTTCATGTTAATCTAGTTTACTAGTACAAGCTGTACTCGTATTATTACAAATATCTAAATTCTAAGACCAGGTCCAAGCTGCCAAAAATTACACAAACCACACTGAGGGATGGAAACGTCATCGGACAAAAGATAGCAAAAAAAATGTCAGAAAGTGACATAATGCCATTAATCAAATTATTGCGTTTCGGTGCAACGTGCCGTAAATCTTGTATTGATGGTTTTTTTGAATACATCTGATGGGTATGCGGGCAGTTTCGGACTTTTCATTTCGACATCATTAACAATGACGCTCTGTTATCTAATTTTTGACAATCTATTATTAGATACCATTAGTGGAGAGTGAATAAACTTGTATTACGGAAGATATATTAACTTAAATATTTTTCACCGTCATCAACATTAATTTATATATCTCTGCTGAATGATTGGCGCAGCATTTTGATATAGATAATTATGTGGTTATTTGAGTTTCAGTTATTTAGAATTACTATAATAATAAAAGCCTTTTATTCAGACAGTATTACAGTTAAAAATTTTATCTATCTTAATTTATTACTGACATTTTTAACATAAATATTATATTTAATTCTACACACACTTAATTATTTATTTTGCATCAATATCCCTCTGTCTGTCTGTATGCCACTGTTGGCAAAGGCCTCCTCCAACATTCTCCATTTTTCTCTATCCTGTGCAGTTCTTGTCCATGTACCACCTGTCACGGCTTTGACGTCATCGGCCCATCATCTAGATTGTCTACCTTTTTTCCTTTTCTTGTGGCTTGTATACCAGTTGATTATGGATTTTGACCATTTTTCCTTCCCTCTGATTGTTTGTCCAGACCATTTCCATTTTAAAGTTTTTATTGTTTTTGTGACATCTTTTGTTTTTGTGTGTTTCTTTATGGTCACAGTTCTTATTTTGTCTGATAGTCTTTTCCCTAACATACTCCAGTTCAGTTCCAGTTTCCAGCCAGAATTACTATACAACAACATAAAATAAATACTGTAGTCAATACGTCCATGTGAAAAAATAATTTTGTAATGGCTAAAGAACTAGCTAATTATTATGACAAATTAAGCTGCTGCTAATGCGGGCTTTGGAAAAAGTCGTGGGCATTTAATGAAATCCAGTTACAAAAGATGAAGCACGAAAATATTACCGTCAGTTTATTTCTTATGTACCTAACTCCGTGTTGTAAAACTTTACTTTAAAACATTAATTTATTACGCGAAAGACATACTCTCTAGCTTGCACCGTAAATAGTGCACGCTTTCAACCCGTCAACGTCTCGTGAATTGATCGACGGGAATATATCTGGAGCGGTCTCAACGGCCCCGCGCGTCCATCCGTCATCCGCCGCCGTCAAATGTGCACCACTCGAGAGCTGAAGCACGGAGCGATCTCTATTTTACATCGCCATTTTAGTGTTAAGCGCTGTGAATATTGCTGATAGCATGTTGCTTGACATGTTGACATCTCATCTGGACTGCAATTAAAAACTAAGAAATATAATCAAAAATTTGTCAGCTTGTTTGTTTTACTTGCAGTATGTTTGATACTTGAAAAAGATTTGCTTGCAGTTGAACGCACAATTTTAGTAATAACTGCATCGGATTGTAAATGAGGTAAAGTATTGCAACAGAATATATACATTATAAGTAGTAAGTAGTATTGTCTCTCGAAAAGTTCGAAGTGTTTATTAAACGCAAGCTTTTAGGAAAGTCTTATTATAGTGTTAATGATTATATAAATGATAAAAAAGCTTGGTGTTAAACTGTAATCTACGACTGTGTCCTCAGTTTTATATAAGTATGTAAAGTGGTGGTAAATAAAAAAAAATAAACCTTTATACCTACCCTAATAAACCTAAAGACCAAGGTGCGTTTGGAACCCTCGTAACTTTAAGTTTTCGACTATTATTACCACCATTAGATTAAATTAAATTATGACATAATCCTGACTTTTCAAAGCTTACACTAAGCTTGTACACTAAGCCTAATTGAAATAAATGAATTTTGAATTTCTGAATTTTTTTATCGCACAGCACACATGATAACGCAATTTTATAGTATTTTTACATTAAAATGTAATGGGAATAAAACTGTAATAATGACAGAGTCAACATAATGACACTGAATTTTGTAAGGTTCTGTGTGTTATTTTTATCCATCAGCGACATGCTGCTGGATATCTATTGTATCAGAAATAAGTATCAATTAATATTATAGTAAGTAAGGTAACACTTCCCTGGATAAGTTTTCCTACCTAAAAACTTATATTGTGTACGAAGGCTGGCCTACGCTTTGCGATTATCTTGAAGACTCGAACTGTTTATGCTTGGGACAAAATAAAAGATGGGATAGCAATTGTATTAATTACAATTACAACAAGAGAACAATAAAATTCAGGCAAATGAAATCTCGAGCAAATGTAGAAGCTGATAATAAGTTTAAAAGTATTCACAGAAGTATAGCAATAACGTCAAACGACGTAAAATAAAAATACTAAAGCAGCAGCTGCCGTTATTTATCGTCCAGCCTTAAGTGTGCACGGTTGACGGTGACGGATGACGGATGGACGCGCGGGGGCCGCCGCGACCGCTCTAGATATATTCCCGTCGATCACTTGTGACGTTGACGGGTTGAAAGCTCGCATGGGCGTTTTTGGACAAAGCACGTGTGACGTGAATGATATAATACGTCGTATGAAGTTTTGTTTCTAAATTTGCCAGTACCTTACTTTTAACAATTGTCCAATGTATATGCTTAACTATTAATGTGTATGCTCTTAACTTTATTTTTACACTTTAACTTTGACTACCTCGTTCGTCCAGTGGTTAGCCTATGTGGCCTCGAATCACGGGGTCTTGAAGTCAAATCATTTATCGGGGCATATAATACTTACTGAGTGTTTCTTTCTTCTAAGCTATTTTCATTAAAAATTCTCAGCCAGGACTTAGGTTGGTGTTGCTACACCCCTGTGTGTCTAACCCCGCAAACTCGGCTTGAAGCTTGTTAGGTCTGCTTCATATTCCCACATAAGGTCCCCCCTTATGAGAGGATACGAAGCAGACCATGGGCAGGACTCCCTTAGTTTTAGTCTTAGTGAATGTTTAAAGTAAAGACTAATAATAATGATGATGAGTTACGAGGTCTCACGGGTCAGATTCCCAGATCACAACAATTTAGGAATTTATGATTTCTTATTTTTTCTCATTTTGGTGTGATCTGGTGGCTTAGATCAAAGATATCCAGTTGAATATCTGAGGAGTGCGCTAATAATTTGCGATTTAATGGATTTAATTAGGTATACTAACAGTAGCCTGTCAATATATATATAACAGTATTGTATATGTAAGACAAAATATTAATTTGTACAAACAAAAAGGAGATTTAAACCCACGTCTTACTAGACACGGGCATAAGTTAGTTATTTCTGCATATCGTCTCCAAAGAGTAAAAAAATCTTTTGTAGGTTTGCTCTCTACTATATAGACAAAATCAATGCAATATTGAGATAAACTACATTCTATAAATAATAAAAGAAACACAAAATAACAATTCAATTACGTTAAATAGTTATAATGAGAACCAACATTTATCCTTAACATAGTATTTTTGTCAGAAACTTCTTAGCCCGTCAATGCCAGCGACATTTCGATGACAGCTGATTGAGAAGTGAGTAGGGTCCCTCAGACCATTTAGTTATTGTGACAGAATCAGGTGCGCCTTGGATGGTGAAAGGGTTTTGTCTGACATTCGACGTTTGAGTTCTTAATTTGATCCGATGTCAAATAGGAATTCATTTTTTTTATAAAGTTACGAGTTGTATGTCGTGGGATAAGGTCGTCCTTCAGAACGACATTTTCCGGTAGTATTTTGTTTTAAAATGGAATGAAGTGATTAATTGCGCTGCGTTTTGTTACTTTTGATTCATAATTACAATAATGAGGTTTGTTGTTTTTCATACAGCTACTTTAAATTGATATACCTACCTACTTTTAATTATAATTGAGCATTTTGAACCATACAAATTTTGCGAACGAAGTCGCATTATGTTAAGTCGTTAAAATGTTCTTTTCTTTACATCCAAGGTCACTACATGATTTGAGTATAATATCAATTTACCTAGTTATTCGGGTAGCCAACTAGATATGCATTACGAAACTAAAGAGTTATTAAAAAAACGAAAACTTGTAATCCGACCCGGCCGCGCCCTATTTAAAACAATATTCATAACCAGTTAATTTAACAGAGCACTTAATCGATTGAAAGTACACCTAGTTCTACCCCTGACCAAAACAGGCGATTGAATGTTATACTACTTTAAACCTTAATGCTAAATAAATAAGGTGGTTGTTTTCAAGTTGAAATATGAGTGGTACAGTCGCCGCCAACAGTGATTGATGTGCGTTGACTGACGTGTGCACGAAAGTAGGGTGGGCAAGCCGGGTGGTGTTTTCATAAGCTGACGCGTTTTTGCATTTTAATATTATGTATGTATTTATTTAGGAGTTCCGAGATATTTTCAAATAAGTGTATGTTGTGAACGTACATCTAATATGCCAGAGATTACGTCTTGATATCTAACAAAAACATGACGCGTATGACTAAATTACATAATTTTAACTTTTTTACATTTCCCTCTTTTTGGTTCGAAATTTTCATTTGGTTATCTAAAATTACTATCTACAACGCAATTATTGTCGCGCAAAATAGTAAAATAAATTCGGTATAATAGTACTTTAAGTATTATGTATATAAATGGATATAAATTATTGTTTGCTTTTAATTGGCTATGGGAGAACGAGGCCTTCTGTCACAGGCACCATTATGCCCAAAAGAAGGTTTCAACAATGAAATTTATAAAAATTTGTATTTAAAACTAATAAAAATTTTGTATTTTGTATTTGTATTTGCTTTTAACACAGATTAGAAATGTCGAATGTTTCCGCTAAAGCTTATAACTTGACCCTCAAACTATAGTATGGGCACAGTGTATACAGGGTGTAGTGTACACAAGGTGACCTGGACGTTTGGAACACGCGCCGTCTGAGAGGGTTACTATATTCCAAATATAAAATACCATCTACTTTGAGAACCCCGCCACACATTTCTTACCCAGTGACAAGTTAACACTTCACTGCAATCGCACCTGATGTTACGTGTCTCACCTGGTGGGGTTTATGGTTGAAAAGGGTACAGTATTAAAGCTAGGTGTCCACTGCATCGAAGGTCTTTCTTCGATGCAGTGGTAACTAGCCATAACTTACAACCACCAGACATGACTAGAGCCAGTTATTTAGACCCTAAATTGACCCTAGTACCTCAGTGGGAGTTGGATAAAGAGCTCTTGAATATCCAATATTCATATACGAGTAGACAGAACCAAGACTTGAACCCAAAATTAAAGTCTAAAGGTGAAATCCACTCTTTATACAAACTCGTACCTGATAAGGCCAATTTTTAGAGAAATCTACATTGGCCTAATCAGTTAAATTACTTGTTACTGTATAATTTAGGTAGGCAATGAATCGGATCCCTTTGACATAAAATTCATTGCATTATCTGTTGAATAAATGTTACAGTTTAGTAGGGATTCCAGGTTGGTCCCATTTCATTTTCATGAAAATCGGCTTAGTAATTTTGTGTTGTCATCAAAATAACTGAAATACGTCTTTGAAGTCGGTTCCATTTTTATATGTTGAAAAGAAAGTACATTTTTGATTTCTATATTGTTCTGAATGTTGTTTAAAAGTGGGCCCAGTTTCGGACATCTCCTTTCTATAATCATTAAGAACTTTTGTTAATTTTGAATCGTCTTAAGTAATAATGTAATTTCAATTTTATATTAAAAGTTTATAGTCAGGAACTAAAAATTAAAGTTAAGTTTAGAGTTTTCAAACGCGGCTTAGTCTGAGAATTTCCCAAACCAAGACTTAAACACCATGGTACAGTAACCGTACCTACAGGATAACCACTGGACCAATGACAATCCCATAAAGTGAACTCCAATGAGGAGTCATCAGACCCACCGCACTGCTCCGATGAAGGTTGGTGGGCAATGAATATGGGCGAATGATAGGATCGAGTAGGGAGAGTAGCACGAAAACATTTGAGCGAACGCGTCTTCAAACTGACATGTGTCATTTTGTAACCATCACACACATATGACATCACTTGTGGTATTAATTGCATACGACTTAATCGATTGGCTCCCACGACTCTGGTACACATCGTAACGCAAAACTCAACACCACTGTATCATTGTTCATACCAAAATAACCTCTGAGACGTATTGAATAAACGCTGGTTTCCTATGGATAGGATTGGTGATGTAATGGTATCTTAGGGTGGTGTGGTGCGTTTTAACGACAGTTTTTGTAATATTATAGCGCCACTTGGTCTTATTAAGCGGTCGGCGCTTCACAGACGCTGTTGCGTTTGGATAGCGCGAGGTAGATATGGATATTCTATACCTAAAGCTTAGCGAAATATTTACAAAGTAACGCATCCAACGACATTCTATATTATAATATCTTTGAACGTATTTCAATGTTATGCGTTCTAAGCTGATCTCAGCAATAAATGTAAGGGTAAAACAATCGCAAACTTCGCGATCTTTGAAATCTCAACAGCTTCACGTATAAAGACCGAAGCAATCATGGGTTTGTTCTCCATCGTTGGACCATTGTCACTAGGTACATGGCACTACCAAGTTACTAACACAGCCATTTTATTTTTTTTAAATGTACATTCCTTACTTTATAATAGGTACAGCACGTAAATCTTCAGTAGCTGACACGATTGTTAAAATCATAATACTTATTTTTCATGTACTAGCATAAAATAAGTGTTACGATGAGATGAAACAAATAACCCTCTAGTGTGTGTAAAAACACGTTAATAAAAAAAAAACATACATAGTTCCATTGTTTTAAAAAAGTCGCTTCCACACGTCGCTCGTCGCTATTAGTCTCTCGAGATTAGTGCCGTCGGCTTTGACAATTGATTTATGTCCGTCAAGTGTCAGCCGCGCGCGCATGTGTCTATCCTACAGCTTCTCGGAACAAATATTGTCCAAAGATTATGATGTTGTGTCTCTGAGTTAATGCCTACATTACATTTAGCTCTGAATTTTGCTCACGTTAGAACTAAAAAATATAAAAAAAATACATAGTTATAAGCATAGTTATCCATTGTTTTGATACGTCGCTGGTTGCTAAGTGTCTCGAGATTAGTGCCGTCGGCTTTGACAATTGATTTATGTCCGTCAAGTGTCAGCCGCGCGCGCATGTGTCTATCCTACTGCTTCTCGGAACAAATATTGTCCAAAGATTATGATGTTGTGTCTCTGAGTTAATGCCTACATTACATTTAGCTCTCAATCTTGCTAAGGTTACCTTATCAGCCGATAGACGTCCACTGCTGGACATAGGCCTCTTGCATGGACCTCCAAGCACAACGATCTCGAGCCGCCAGCATCCAGCGGCTCCCTGCAACCCGCTTGATATCCGCTTGATATCCACCTAGTGGGGGGTCGACCAACACTGCGCTTTCCGGTGCGGGGCCGCCACTCCAGCACCTTGGGATCCCAACGTCCATCAGCTCTTTGAACTATGTGGCCATAACGAACTATTGCTAACGTTAGAACTAAAAAATATAAAAAAATACATAGTTATAAGCATAGTTATCCATTGTTTTGAAAATGTAGCTTCCACACGTCTTTGGTCGCTAAGTCTCTCGAGATTAGTGCCGTTGACTTTGAGAATTAATTTATGTTTGTCAAAAGTCAGGCGCGCGCTGGCTATCCTTCAGAATAGACACATGCGTGTTCTCAGAACAAATACTGTCCAAAGATTATGAAGTTGTCTGTCTGAGTTAATGCCTACATTGTATATACTGCATCTTGCTATAACATTTGATGCTGTTACATACGATGGGCCATCGATTAATGGTTGGTGAGATGATTGTAATGCTGAATCTAGACGATGGACCATTGCGATAGCCTACTATGATGATTTTTCTTCCAAAAAATCTTCATTTACATCAATTATTATACAATGTTTACGTTAAAGTATATGTTGTTGAATCTCGTGTGCAATAACAATTAGTAAACAAAAAGTAATTATGTACATTACTTACGCAGAAATTACTATCAGAAAGAAAACAATTATAATAATTACTTACGCAAAAGTAATGCGATAATTATAACAGGTCGCAGCCATTTTTGACAACACATTAAGATGCAAAGAGTAGCATTATGAAACGAATTAAACATCGAACTTAACTGAAAGGTCCGTGTCTGTAGACGCCAAAAAGTAAAACAAAAAGGCGCCAAAGTGAGAGAAATAATTCCATTTTACATGGTTTCGTAATTCGTTATTTAATTTGTGTAAGCAGACATTTTCGTCTGTCAATATTTAAATCCTTGACAGCTCGCAATAAACGGCTGTCAAACATTGGTGTCAAAAGATTGGTCACCGACCATGTCGTGTGTGGCGTCATTAATTGTTCAGACAAGCATTTTCGACAGTAATTTTTGTTTAAATACGAATATTTACATGTTTGGAAATATACGGACTGTAGAGTGAAAAAACCATCTCTCTATGAGAAAGATCGCATCATCAGCAGAGCCCAGGATTAGTCATTGTACCCTGGCGGAAATAAAACAAAATATTTTTTGTAAGTATTTTTGATTATACAAATCTACGAATTTACTTTAATTCTTTCGAAACAATATTCATTATCTCCCAATAAATGCAATACTATTATGGGTAATAACGGCGGATAGATGACGTTTTCAATGCAGTAATCGATTTGACGTTTACTGTCGATTGTCATGTCTTATTTGCTTTATGGGCGCCATCTTGATATAACTCAAAAATTTGGGTTTTTATTTTATTTATTTATTTCTTTTTATTTAGTTTATTCACTTCAACAAATTTTAATGAATTCCTTGTATTTTTAATTTTAATGATACGGGGTACAAGAGTGGACCTGAAATGGACCATCTCCTTTGTTAAATTATTAGAAGGCGTATCAAAAGAAGCACAAAGCAGTATCACAGTAGCACTGCCCTTCTTATTTAAATATTCGATTAAACTCGTAATAATTCACTGTGCCTCGTTGGTTAGCCTACTTGTTTTAAGATCATGAGGTACAAGGTTCGATTCCTGGGTCGAGCTATGAAATATTTAGTTTACTTCTAAGAAACTTTCAGTAGTAGCCCGCAGTTGGTAAGTTGGTAATCCTGATGATGAATGTTGCGGCGTCAAACATTTTAATTTTATGCCTGTCAATTCACGTTGTAAGTACCAACATGGTGGCTCTAAGTTCCATGTAAGCGTGGAATTGAATTATAGCAGTAATTCGCGTGCCTAGTGGCAGTTTTCAATGATTTTATACAGTGACTATCGCGTAAACGTATATGCGAATTTCTAAGGAATTGAAACACTGTGCAGTAGTGCTACTAGATGGCGCTGTTTCAATTCCTTAGAATTTCACGTTTCAGTTACGCGACCGTCTCAGTATGAAAACTGCCACTAAGCCTTTCCACAGTCGTCGTTATCAACCCTTATACGGCTCACTGCTTAGCTCGAGTCTTCTCTCAGAATGAGAGGGGTTAGGCCAATAGTCCACCAAGCTGGCCCAATGCAGATTGGCAGACTCCACACAAGCAGAGAATTTAGAAATTCTTTGGTGTGCAGGTTTCCTCACGATGTTTTTCCTTCTCCGTTTGAGACACGTGATATTTAATTTTTTTTAAATGCACACAACTGAAAAGCTGGAGGTACATGCCCCAGACCGGATTCGAACCCACACCCTCCGGAATCGGAGGCAGAGTTTCCACAGTATAGCTATTATATTGTCAATTAATATTATTTATATCCAGTTTCCACAGTAAAGCCAGACAAATATTGGAGACTTTATAGCCTTTTTTTTTTTTATTCTTTACAAGTTAGCCCTTGACTACAATCTCACCTGATGGTAAGTGATGATGCAGTCTAAGATGGAACCGGGCTAACTTGTTAGGAGGAGGATGAAAATCCACACCCCTTTCGGTTTCTACACGGCATTGTACCGGAACGCTAAATCGCTTGGCGGTACGTCTTTGCCGGTAGGGTGGTAACTAGCCACGGCCGAAGCCTCCCACCAGCCAGACCTGGACAAATTAAGAAAATCTCAATCTGCCCAGCCGGGGATCGAACCCAGGACCTCCGTCTTGTAAATCCACCGCGCATACCACTGCGCCACGGAGGCCGTCGGTACCTTACATCTTTGCCTTACATTGATAGAGTAGTGTTATAGTGGCGTCTCCTTGTTTTAAATTATGGATGAACAATTTTTTTGTAAGGTTATGGTTCTAATATCCTTTTTAGTGAATATGAAAGGAGTGTCAACTCTGGTGGGCTAGCGACAAGTGTATGAGGCAAATCACAGCGATATATCATTCAAAAATAGTTGGTCCATGTCTGCGGGAGCGGAGCGAGTTTTAGCGGGAAAAGAAACAATTTATTTTGATCTATTTCCAACTTGTAATAGTTAACAGCTGCTAAAGATGTGACAAACGGGTCGGTACGCTGCTTTTTTTGACGTGCGAGTTGTCAATTTCTGCCGAATTAAAAATTGTATCGTATCACATTAAAAACATTTTCATGTAAATGTAGTACGATGCAAACTTTATGACGATTCAGAACATCGTGTGTTAAGCTGCGTAATACAAGATTTTAGGTGTCAGCGGTAACGTAGGATCGCAATGGCAGGGCATTACCCCGCGCGAACTTTCCCACCCGTACTCACCTACATCTTGACCTTAGCGTATTATAAGCCTGCGCATAGTGTCACCTGCAGCTTCCCGAGACTATTCCAATGCGAACACTCAAGAAGAAAACTTTATTGTCTACTAGCGGACGCTCGCGACTTCGTCCGCGTGGAATTTAGTTTTTCACAAATCCCGCGGGAACTGTGAATTTTTCCGGGATGAAAAGTAGCCTATGTGTTAATCCAGAGTAAAATCTATTTCCATTCCAAATTTCAGCCAAATCGCTTCAGTAGCCGCAGCGTAAAAGAGGAACAAACATACTTACACACTTACACACAAACTTTCGCCTTTATAATGTTAGTTAGGGTACTTGAAATAAAATATTTGTATTCATCTGAGGGAACCCTAAAAATAGCTCATTAATCCTGTCATACATGACGTCTATACCATACCTACTACAGTCTACATACGAAGTAAGTATGTTATGTTATACTCTAATTAACGATCTGTCGCACTGACGGCTGGCAGGTAAGTGACGTTGACGTGACACTTGACGAGACGTGACGTGACACTGACAGTGACGTGACGCCGGTAATGAAATTGTGACTTTGTTTATCGCGCAGTGCTGACTTGCGTTGTTCAAATTTCAACCTTATCTGCAGTTCTCTAGAGTTGATAATCGATTAAATGAGATGACTAAATATAATTTATACACTGCTAAAAAATACTGAATAGACGTTAGTACGTATATTTAGTTAGATAGTAGATTGCAATTCGCAAATATGTAGTTGCACCTTAACTTAGGAAAATATTAATTAAAATTAAATTAAAATTAAAATTAATGTCCGTCAATTATTTGAAACGATTTGTGTCAGTACTCTTGATTCATACTTAATGGGATAATAACTCCGAAATGGATAATTTTGTTTCAAGCATATATTTATTTATAAAGGTGTTCGAAAGTTATGTGTGGACGATGGAATAACACTAAATATTTCGTAATTAACGTCGCAGTATGACCTATTTAATTTAAAAGATTATAAGTACTCGTACCTTCGAGATTAAAGGAAAATATACCATAATAATATTCCAATAGTTAGTAATTACCCTGTTGTCTCCTCTAGTAACCGAATCAAGATTATCTTTTGTACATAGCTTCGCCCTAAGATCCAAGCCTTAAAATGGAAAGTAAAGACAGTTTAATAGGAGCATCCATATCTCAAATACAATGCATTTATATTTTCATCAGGTTTATATACTTTAGAAAAATCAAATCAACCTAGAGTGAATCTGCCACCGGTTCTGTAGGCAGTTTCTACCGAGAAGTGGCAAGAAGCATGACAGTTGTTCTTTTCAAAATATAAAGAAAGAAAGAAGAAAGCAAATCTGATTGCTTTCATGAATCTTTGTCATAAGGCAACCTTGTAACCACTCTGTTTTATTACATTCTTTTATCACCTTACTTTAAACCAATCGCTTCTGTTACTGTACAATCGTTAGTCGAGTCAAAGTCGAAACCAAATGTTCAGTTCCACAATGTCACTCCACCGCCTACTGACATAAAGCAGAAGCGCGTAACTGGCACACAAAACTGCACAATAAATCAATTTTATAGAAAACTACACGACACAATGCCGCCGTTCGAGCTCCATTCGTGCTCGGGCCGCGAGGATTTGCATTAGTGATTACATTAATCATGTCCGCGCACAATTGGGAGCAATAAAATCCATAAAACTCCGTAAAGGCGGCCATTAATTGTCATTGACAGCTGTCAAAGGGGATGATTGACAAATGTCAGACGCGCGCGAATTTGTAAAAGGGCACGGAAAGGACTTCTTTCCCTTTTATGTCGTTGTTTCTTTTGTTTATTTTTTCTACGGATTCTCGATGTAATGACACAGCGATGACTTGCGATGTTTTCAACTTTTTTTGTCTAAGCCTCGATGACTTTTGGTAAATGTAATTAGTGTTTATTTATTCCCGCGTGACGTGTGCGTTTTTAATTTAAGTTTAACCCCTGGGGTTAAGTTTTTGGTCACAGTTAAATTTATTACTTCAAACTTTTAATGTAATTAAATTAGTACTAGTAGACAGTGGAAATGAATATAAGTAATTTATGTTTTAATGATCTAATTATAATCGTTGTAATACTCGTATGGCGGCAATATTCACAAAGAAAAGTATGTATGTCATCATTATCAGCCTACTTTAATGGTCCACTACAGGGCCAGGATATAAAGAAAAGTGGCGAGCACAAGGTTTTAAACTAGGGTAGGCTCCATATACAAATTGTTCGAAATGGAAAATTCCTCCTCCAATGCAATGTAATGAATCCTCAGGGTATACATTCCGTTAATTTCCGTTAATCTATCAAGTGCACGCCACTGAATTAAAGAATAAACCCACCATGCTGTTACAACGCAGGTTGGTGGACTCTTTAGATTATTTACTAACTTAGTACATATGTGTAGCAATTTAGCTTTACTTGGAGATTTTATGGTTACAGCACAGAATATATATGTAAAAGTAGTTAGAATTCCTAGAAGTTTGATTTACCAGTGTGCGAACATAGCAAATACTTATAAATTTCAACTTTTGATGAAGATGAGCTAACATTTTGGCGAATAAAAAATAACCATGCTTACCAATCATAAAAAGACATATCTATAAAAAGAACACAAAAAAGCGACACTGTTGTGCGACGTGAAGTCTTTACAAACTCCTATAGAGCTCGGTATCAAATGTCAATAAAGCTGTTCCTATCTCAATAACTCAACAGACGCGATGTACCGACGCCGGAGCGGCAGAAAGCGGTATCTGCACTCGATCGGCGATCCTTCGTCAATTGTCAGATGCCGCGTTATCGGCGTCGGCTGACGCGTGTCACTCAAACGGAGATATTGAATGAAATGTCAATTCCGAGTTGAAACTTAATGGACTTTTATTTTCAATTGTGTTCCGTTCCGATAAGTTAGCGAAGGTGATTTGTGATAACGGCCGAGTTTGAAAAATTGGTAATACTATCGCGTTTTATTGGTTAATACAATTTTTGAAACTATGTTCCTTATCGCGCGTTTGACGGATGGAGGCTAGACGGGAAATGGTGTCCGACCAATGTCCGACCGACACTTTTAACGTTGTACGTTACAAACATGTATACAATACATGATACAGTATATTTTTATACCTATTAAAATGAGATAGAGATAACAAATTTAAAGAGCAAGAAATTCAGTTGTTTTTTGTAACAATTGATCTTCTGGACTAAAAATCTGGTTTAGGGAAGAAATTTTAATAAACACATTAGTAATAGCTGGAGTATGCATTGAGTTATTCGCTAATCCGGTGTCTTTCGACGGATGATTCTACAGCGCTTTTAATAATCATGTTTTAGACATTTCAAAATAAATATTCATAGGACATCTTTTATGGAATTCTATGTATCAGATGATTTGTGCATATTCGGAAAGCAGCCAATTGGCGCAAAAAAAAACAAATTCTCATTCTCAATGACATTCAATTAAAATTTTGCATAAATTGCTTTTTTGAAGTCATTTCTTCTTCATACATCTGTCCACTTTTCGAAAATTTCAGGCGAAGTTCTAAGAAATCTGAAGTAATGAATGGCACGAATATTGTGAGAAGTGTCAAAGATACGAGTGTTTTCTGACTTCTCTAAAACATCTGTTCATTCAGAGTAGATATACTAGATGTTTGGCGAAACCAAGCGATTCAGCAAAAAAAACACCCTTAAAGCACCCCCACATAATTTTGAGCCCTTGGCCATCAGAGCGGCCCATAATTCACTGGAACCTTCATATTTCCATCACGTGGTGCAAAAATACAGCTAGATTCATTATCAGGGCGATACATCAGCGTAATGGCGCGGGGGGTTGATTCATAACCTATAAATCAATGGGTCGTAATAGCTAAAATATTGTGCTTGGGGGGCGGCGAGTTTGTGAACCATACGCTTATGCTAAGAACACCTAACTTGTCGGTACCAATCTTAGAAGTTATGGAAGTGGAGTTGATGTTAAATAAGTTTGATTGCTTTTAAGAAGTGAGACGACTAAAGTATCCTTGACTTCTTGGGTCTGTATCCGATATTTTTAACGGAGATTTTCACCCTCTAGTTCTGTATGTTGAAATTTATAAAAGAGTTTGATTTGGAGCATAGTTTTTTTTGCAGAAAATTAATAGAAGGTGGCAATATGAACACTTCAGTTGTAGGCAACACTGATTGCACCGACAAGCGCTTACGCGCTAATATAGACGCTTCTGCGATCCTTTGACATCATGATAATCTTTTTTGACAGTTTGACAACAGTCAACAAAATATTAATGATTAATATTACCTTTTTTTTTTGAATGTGTAAATGCCGTAGGCTCCTTATGGGACCTCAGCGGCTTCTGGGAGGGTATAAAGTATTTCTAGCAGAGCGTGGGGTCGATCCACGGACCTCTGGGTTATGGGCTCAGCACGCTTCCACTGCGCCACTCTGCTCTTAGCATTTGGACGTCAACTTGGCCAAAGACAAATGCTGGTGTCAGTGATTCTATAGACCGAGTCTCTGCTCTCTATATTGAGCCGTTTTCCTAAACCCATATAATAAATGGCACATACTCTTGGAATTTTTGATCTGCTAAAATTCCTAATACAAATATCAACTAACTGACTGACAAGGAACGCCGCTGGAAGTCAAGTTGCTTTTAGTGGAACACCATCATTATCATCTATAGAACAAAATAATTTAGATGATGAAACTGCTGTATTCTAAAATATATTCAGAAAAGAACCGATAAACAAGCGACGTTGTAAAGATGCACGTCACCTGTTTTCAAATGTGATGATAAGTATGGGATAAAACTCACCTTCAACTGCAAATCGGGACACGATACGAAGTTGAAACTTTACAGTAACGAAAATAAAAGCTAAAAATCAAAATAACCACCGAACACGAAACTGATAAAAAGTAAAGAGTATCAGCTGATAATATAAGTACTCGCAACCTCAACATAGTAAACTTATTAATACTATAAAATAACGTTTTTATAGTTACTGATTCACACCAAAGCCGGCCGGACTGGCACACGGCATAATAAAATGAAATGAAACAATCCCATGATTTATTTTATCACCACGGACCGGTTTATGTAAATGTGAGTTAGTGTAACTTGTCTTTTTTAATTTAAATAATAAATCTGGACATCATAATATTGTTATGGTCAAGATATGCAGTTCAAGTAATGAATGCAAATTTAGAGACTACACAAATATATATAGACCGCTATTTTTATTTACGAATCTGGTTCTTTAATGTAAAAGCTCTCACAGGTGTGAACGCTTATTTCTGATAAGCATTAGTAGTAAGTGAGTCTGCTTAAAAGTACTTATATATCAGCGGAGTCATTAATTTTGTTTGTTATGTAATTTGATTAATTGATGGTATCAAGTCATAATAATACGAGAAATTCGCTCATGTGCAAACAAGTTTTCCGTATTTTAAGGTGAATACACAGACTGTGAACTTTATTGATCTGACTTAAAACATATCTACGAGTATGGTAAAATGTTTGCCGTTTTTGAAGGTTTTGTTAAAGCTACTTGTCGTGAACATTTTCTGTCATAAATGAGTGGCTAGTGAGTGACTGAGTGAGTCTGTCGACTGTCTTGCGATTGCATAAACCTGTCCCAACAATCGACGCGCAGTATTATTTATATGGAACAGAATGACACCGTGTCATAGGCTGATCTACGACCTACATCACGTGCTGCGTCAGGTCGCTCCGAGCGTCGGATTGATGGCGAAATAAAATCCCGCGTCAGTGGAAAACCGCGTTTTTATCGAACACTGGCTGTTACATGCAACCCTGATGAGTCGAGTTGTGTTTTTACAACGTACTGCAAAACACTTGCATTAATAGCATTGCATTGAACATCAACTTAACATTCCATTAATTGGTAACAACATTGGCTCTTGGCTGGCTTACTAAGCACTACCTTTGTATGAAGCAATTATAGTATTTAAAATAAATATTTCTTCTCATTCATCATCACCATAATGAGAAGATGTATGTAAAAGACTTCTAATAATTGAACCTTTTTAACTAGATAACACGTTGAATATTGAGTCAACGGTTATTGTAACGATGGTCATTTTAGTTAATAGAGTTTTAGTGAAAATTTTGAAAGATCTAGGAAAGCAGGCAAAAGTAATATAGAATGCATAACTTGATAATGTTGCTGGGTTGTTAACTCTGAAGCCCTTACTAACGATTGCTTAGTTAGCTCAAGCTTAGCAAATCCAAGACAATGATGACTATTTTTTGTACACTGGATACTATTAATCTGAAGCATTATTAAACTATTGAATTGAAGAAGGAAGAAAGGAAACAGATTCTGGTTAACGTTTAAATATAAATAATGTAGAACGTACACAGGGGATAGTATACTGTGAAGGCCAATACCCACAAATTGGCAGCACCAGGAAGTCAAAGTGGGACATTCTCGCAATAATCAATGTGGGCACGTCAATTTGAGGGACATGTTATTTAATATCGTGATTTTGTAAAATCTACAGAGCGCCGATTAATCAGTCGGCAGCGCTAATTAATGAAATTTATGCGAGCCGTATATTTCGCGCGTATTATGTTATGCGAATGAGGTCATTGTTTTCCCTGTTCGCCAGATTTTTGAGATTTTTTTTTTATAATTACTTTCGCTAGAGTTTGTAGTTTTGGGTCATATTACGAATGATTCTTTTAAATAAACATGTGTCTATTATTTCTGATGTCGCTCATCAACATCATTATTAGCCGATGAACATCCTTTGATAGACCTACTCTTGTAAGATCTTCCAAATATTACGGTTTTCAACCATCTGCATCCAAGGTCTTCCTATAACTCTGAATTTAGTGGGGCTGACTAAAATTTGTCTGCGTGGTCGCCATTCTTCAATTCAACGTCCATTGGTTCTTTGAACTATGTGTCTATTACCAATTTGTCTTTGCGATTTTGTAATTTGGAGATTCTGGCTTCCAATGGGTGACTTTGATCCTTTTCATGAGCCACCTCTTGAGCCGCCCATTATTTGGTTAGTCTTTGAATCACTGTTACTGTACAATTAGCAGCTATAGTGTAAAAGTATAAATGAGACAGTGACCCGAAATTTGTTTATTTGTGAGGTTCATACAAAACTGTCTGTCACGCCGCGTTGCTTGTCATGTGTTGTGACGTGCACCTGTCGGTTGCTGTCGCCTAACACCGTTCCGCCGTGCAACTCGCGAGTATACGGCCTGTGTTGTAGTTATATCTGAACCTTTGTTGACGCTTTATTGCATAACATAACCCAAATTCGAACTCAATTTTATTGATTTAAACATTATGACACAAATCACAGAACAAAAAAACAAGATAGAGACTTTACACATCTTGGCATCATGTATTTTTACATACTCACTCTTGAGTGAGCATATAAAAACACATTTTAGAACAAATCAATTAAGTATTGCTTAATTAAACGTTCTCTTTATTATTTCGGGGCATAGCAATTGCCTATAACGCAGATAATGCGTATGTAAAAAATATATCGAAACCGATATTTTTTCACAGCCCACAATCTAAGCGCGCTGCAGACTTGGCGGTTTACTTGATTGTGTGGGGCTGACGTAACAGAACAACACCTTGCAGAGCATGAACACGTCCTGCAATACGCTGTTTTAAGACTGGTATGCAGGTATACTTCACGATGTTTTCCTTTACATTATATTTATTTGATTTCTTAAAATGCAC
The DNA here is from genome assembly GCF_947172395.1 of Bicyclus anynana. Classification (NCBI taxonomy): domain Eukaryota; kingdom Metazoa; phylum Arthropoda; class Insecta; order Lepidoptera; family Nymphalidae; genus Bicyclus; species Bicyclus anynana. The sequence continues at coordinate 18,083,185 of NC_069087.1, read as the reverse complement.
ACAAATGAAAAGATGGAGGTGCATCCCCCGGACCAGATTCAAACCCACACGCTCCGGAATGGAAGGCAGAGGTCACTGGGCTATCATGGCTCTCCACTAATTGATGTTTTAATGCTCCATGTTGTCATACTATTTTTTACCAAATATACCTAAGTGCACAGAATAGTTCCAACATTCCCACCTTTAAACCACACATACGGGACAAGTTAAATATACGCATCTAACATTAGGTAACTCTCCCATTCGGAGTCTACAGTCATAAAACAAAACCGTCCATCAAAAAATGTCTCGAACAATGTTTACCGAAGATCTCTTAAACCGTGAATTAAGGCCCGCATCAGCATCAACTTTAAATCACTCCGAGTTGACACTATCAAAAACAATATGGGACAAAAAAGACCCGCGCGCTTACACTTCGTAAATCCAAAAATTATCTCCCGCCCCGCAAGATAGCGGCTGACATGTTTACTGCTGCGTTTTAGGGCATGCGACTAATCCCGAACTTTGAGTGAACGTCCCTTATTCGCCGTGACATTCAAACTCATAAAGCAATGTAACTTTGGAGCAATAGCTCCAGATTAACAGGGCCGGACTCATTAAGACATGGGTTTAATACACCTATTTAATTGTTGTCGTACCTAACCTAACACAGTATTTCTAACTGATTGGGGAACAGGAATATTGGTCATATTTAAAAAAGATATGGCAAATATTCTTAAAAACCAAATTCAATATCAAATCCTTGTTTACTTGCTAGAAACACTTTAATTTTGTTAATGCTGGAGGTGCCAATATTTCAATGTTTTAGTAGTAGCAGTAGTAGCATTTGCTCCAAACGGGCCCCGCCAGAAGTCTCTAATATTTGCACTTTTACTTTTCTACTACTAGGTGCTTACTAGGTAGGCTAGGTGTTACAATTAGAACCGGTGCTTATAGACTAAGCTTACTGAAAATAACGAATTTTGATTAACTGTTGTTTGATTAAAAGTGTACAATCATTTCTATGTAAAGAAATCGGAATCACATCTATTTAGAAATGGACTGGCATTGGCATTAATAGACACATTGGACCAATTTTTGGTATTGGTTTTTGTTGTCATAGTTGCCATAATAAATGTCGCTTTAGGATCGGAATTCGGCTCTTTCGTATAATAGTTGCATTTCAGTAAATTCTTTAAAGATGAATGATGTAAAGACATTTCAAAATTTAAAGAGTTGAAACTCACAACAAATATTTTTCATACATCAAGGCATCACGTTTCTATGGAAAACATATGGCATATTTTCTTATGTTGCCGCGGCACAGGACATTTTAGGACATAAAACTAATCCCGAAGGTTGAGCAAGGGGGGGTGGAGGGGACCTTTATTTCTACATTCGTCACATAGTAGCCGTAAATTATCATACTCGGCTATGATATGACGGGGGCCGCCCATTAAAACGCGTTTGATTTAGATGGGGCTATAAAATTGATTTATGCTTTCACGCCAACAAAACCCGTGGTACTGAAGCAACTATTATATTAACATTTTCGTGGATAACCTTTTTGGGTGTGCAAGGTCATATATAAATGAAGTACCGCTCAATTTTCAACCCAATTCCGATCGCGTTGAATCTAATTTTCCTTGTTTAGTTATCAACAGATTATGTCTTTTATTATTGAAAAAAAAGTTCGTCTCGTGTGGTTGCATGTAAGTTTTATGTTTGCTGAATAAAACTTTATTTGTATTACAGTAAAGATCAATTTAGTGCGATCAATTCGTTGATCAGAACTATTGTTTTTGGGTAGGGTCCTTAGTAATTTCGATTATTTTATGACCTAATACAGAACAGACATGTTATTAAAGTAGATTGAATATCCGTTGATGATAACCATTGATTGGTATTGACATCATGGGTTCTCATTAATATCATAACTAAAAAATGTAGAAAACATATGGTATGATTATTGTGCCATAACTTTTGTGTTAGTAGTTTTTGTTCTTGTTTTATGATATTTAGAATGATTGTGTTCTGGCATTAATCCAATTTGCTTGGAACATTAACAAAAACTCTTCACAGAGCTTATCATTTTTATTAAATCTATAAATGTGATTTAGTGGAAAATTTCTATGACCCCATAACTGATTCTGCTACATAATTATTAATTTGAATTCAACATTTTGTAATTTACAATTTGACGAAAAGCTTAAAAAATCCTTAAGGCTATACAAACCATATCCACGTGGAATAGCAAGAATACTGATGCTCTGCACTGGACATTCAAGCAATGATCCTAAGCGCAAAAAAGAGCCAAGCCAGAGAGGCATAACTGTGCCACTCATTGGTTTATTCTTTTTCTACTGCAACTCCTGGTTTTTGATTCTGTCTCCGTGATATAACAAGGAACCAAAGTGTCAACGCAAGTAGTATCTTACATTAGGGCCTGGCCCTATCGAGTCAACGTCAATTTTTTAGGTTTTTAAAATTTCAGGATTTCAACATAATCGATATATCCTTTTTGTATTATTAGACCATATTCTTATCTCGATATATGCAACTTTACTGCTGAACAAAAGTATTATAAAATACTTTCCACCAGCGACTGAGTGAGTTCAACATACTTTAACTGTCTGAATATCACATCAATGTATAAGAATATATTGACATACCTGAGGGTAATTTCTCCTCGTATTGATCATTCAGTATATCATATTCTAATCCAAGCAATACTCGTAAATCAGTTAAAACTTTAACAACCCCGCGACGCATCGAATCAAATATATTTTTTTAACTATAAACTGTCTCGTGAGATCATTATTTATCTATTTTACGATTCGTCCACGATTGGTGATGCTTCCCACGTGGAACATGACCGTAAACCATGGCCCCCCCGATTGGGTGCCGCACTCTAAATCCACTTTAATGGCTATTTTTATGGTTTTTTGGACATAAAACTTTGAGGTGTCAATTGCTCGAAGGAATCTGAAAACATTTGACATAGATGGTTACATACATTTTGGTAAATACAATTGATTTTGTAACCTCTACTGGTATACAAATGTAAATATTTTTTTAGGTAAAAAACTGCTGGTCCGATCTAAACAAATTGACGCAGATTGTACTAAATGTTTTGCTGTCTTTTATATCATTAACAAACCGAATTAAAAAAAATAAAACAGGTAAAATAATTCAAGGAATGTAAAGCTTTTTAAGTAATAAGTTAATACAAAAGTTTATAGGTTTATTTCTGGGGAATAGATTGCTTAGCCGATTTAAGCAAATAATTACATTCACCAAAAATGTCAACTATTATTTGTTTCCCACAAATTATAGTTAATTACTTAAAGGGTAATAATATAATATTATGTTTACTATTATGGTACTCAGTCGCTGTAATACCATCTATGTACTATTTACAATGTATCTGTTATCTATTAGAATTGGTATAATTAATTGAAAGTTATGAATATAAATTATCGACAATAGATAGGGGGTCGCGGTTGAGTGGTCTATCCCACAAGCCAACGATTTTGTAGAGCAAGCGATACTGTGTCGAAGTAAGTACTATCTGTAATACACAGGTATAAGTTTAGCGTCATCGTGGTTTTAAGTGAAAGGATTTAAAACCATCCAGGTAATTTATATTAAGTATATTTTTACAGTATACTAGAAGTCGGGAATCAAAGCTTTTTTCCAATCAGGGCAGAAAGTTGATATTAACTCCCCTCCCCTTCCCCCTTTCATCGAATAGGCATTTTTATGTTTTATGATTTTGGCTAAGATCTACGAATGTCGTAATAAGTATATGCACAGAGTTTGCCCCCCTCGTAGATCCAGCCCTGGTAAACGGGTTTGTTACACAAAGTAGACGTAAATAGTTGCCTTGTCAATACCGTAATATATAAAAAAAAAAATACTCAAAAAATTAAATTACTGACATCTTTTTATTAAAAATAATTTACTGCAAAGGCAAAGTAGTTTTTATAAAAAAAAGAGTTTTGAATTGTATGAAACATTGATGCGTGTGAATCAAAGACATGCATTTTAGTAACAGATAGACTAAAGCGAGAAATATAACGTAAGCAAACAAAAATGAAATCATTAAAAGCCTTAATCGAGTTCCAAATTCGAATATGAGAAGTATTGAAATCGATCCTAGTAAACGGCTTAATCTGAATTATTAATACATACATAGTTGAAAGTGAAAAGAGAATACCTATTGTTCCTGTCTAAATTGAATGATTTGTGTTTTATTTTCCATATTAAAGTTAACTTAATCATTTTTGTTTATCACATCACTTAATCACATGTTTTCGGAATTGTACATTATGTAACCCACTTAAAAGCAGTGAGTCCAAACTCCAAACCTTCGTCTTTTACAAAAGAGGAAAAGTCTGACCCGCAGAGCGCCATTAAAATATTTGGCAAAATGATTGGTTTGACAAAAAGTCCGGTCTATACTTAATCTGAATCTCCATGGTGTGAACTAAAAAACCTTCCTTCCGTCTCGTGCCCGTCACGGAGTCGCGAGGCTGTCGCACTGTCTCCGACAAATTGATTTATATCGACGAGGGGTAGCCCGGGGTTGCGTCTTGCTAGCGGTCCGGTACAAAACTTACGTAGCTAAGTCATTTTATTTAGTTCAACTTCTAGCACTATAGTGACGTTATAGTTAAAATGTAACAAAAATGACGGTAAATAAAAAATCTGTCGTCAGCAAACCTGTAACCTGTAACCGACTTTATTGTAACTTTCAATTACATTGCGTCTTATGTTTGATAGCATAGTGTTTCGTTGTACTTATAAAAATAAATGTATGCTTAGTGTTTTCCAATCGATAATGTCAATCCAAGGAATCCTTGAGCGACACATTTTCGACATTGGGCCCACACTTCGGAACGATACAGATATGAAAAATGCACTGAAAATCTTGTGTTTTTTACTAGATTACTCCATTTGAATGTTACACGCAATAATATTGGCCAACAGGGAAATTCAGCTGATTTAATTATTTCCATACTGTTTCAGCTTTACAAATGCGTACATTGGTTGTCAGCTGTCTTTGAATGTGAACATCAATGTTATTGGATACGTTTCACAGTAAATTCATTCTATGTCAAAGATTTTTACAAAAAGAGTCAAAGGAATGTCAAATCCCTAGAAGAACTGACGCTTAAACATAGTTATCGCATTATTAGTTATCGCATATACATTCTCGAGTCAGTACGCCACGAAGCGTCGCATCAGTAACTTTCAATGTTATTCAAGAAAAATAGAGCCTTCTGTTTTTAAATATTTTAAAATCTAAGTATATGCGAATGTCACCGGCTTCACCACGCTGCTTGTAAAGCCTCACTCTGGATCATTCATTACTCTGTGAGTAGTACAAACAAGTTTACATTTACAAAAAGTTTACATTTACACACAAGCTCGGTTTCATCTGCTGTGTCAGTATAAAGCGGCGTATATATCGTTAACTGTGAAAAATTGACGCACAAATACCTTTTGTATGGTACGCAATTAATTTCCAAATATTTTATTATGCAGCTGTCCTTTTTTCGAAATTTATGGAGATGATTTTATAAGATAAGCTTGATATACAGATGACGATGTTTGAAGATGTATTCCTTTTATTTTCATAACATGGAAAGCAAAGAGCAATTATTAGATTAAAAAAAAGTTGGGCATATCTAACATACCTAACCTACTATAAATTTTTTTTAAATTTCTTTACAAGTTAGTCCTTGGCCAATCTCACGTAGTGGTAAGTGATAATGCAATCTTAAATAGAAGCGGGCTAACTGTTAGGAGGAGGATGAAAATCCACAACCCTTTTCACATACTCACTACCTATAATGTTTAGATTAATAATCATTATTATCGTCTCAAAAATAAATTAAGTAGGTACCTAATATTTTTGACAGCAAACCTCATTTCCAAAAATATTTGTGTTAACTAAAACATTTGAACTTATTAAGAGAAGTACATTTGTAAGTTTATTATAGAAGCCAAACTTATACTACAACGTTGTTTAAATATTTGGCGAATTCGCAGAAAACGATAACTTGTTGTTAAATAAAAAAAAAATAATGAATGTATGACGCCATAACGAATTTGATAGTATTTGTCATTGTGCATTATAACTAGCAATCAGCAGTTGATGGTAGATTTATTCGGCGCAATATTACTCAGGACCCTCGGCAACGCATTCCGGACGAAGCGATCGCGATTACTGTACGTGTTTACTCAATAATTCGATACGTGACGCGCGTTTTAATTCATAAGCGACAAGCGTTTTTTGAAGCCTGCGTAAAGCTCCTGCAGTTGTAAATAGTAAGTCGGTCGACAAAATCGTAGAGTACCGATACGAAACAATCAAATTTGTTAATTGCCACTTGTGCACTTTATGCGATAGATGTGAAGACTAGCAGTCAAGCAATATATGGAACTTTTTTTAATATTCGTAACAGTGCAATTCCTACTTATCACACTGATAAAATTACTAATTATTGCTCTTAGGTATCATCACACGCGCCAATCTACACATTACGCTAATAAAAACGCACAATTTACAACCTACGATTAACAGGTGGTTTATAAACAGGGTAATAATATTATTTTGTGATGTTATGTTTGTGACGTTAGTTAGGTTTTAGCGTCCGCTTATGATTCAGACCAAACTGCGTACAGCAAGCGATTTGGTCGCGACTCGTCATTTCTCGCATTGTCGTAATCCGCTGATTTACTAGCAACATTAATCAGGTTGACGGCCGATAGGGACTAAATCACTGCCAAACTTACCTTTACACCTAATAAAGACTTTATAACCGCGCATTAAACGTCAAAATACTTTGCAGGGAACACTACATTTCTTTGTAAAGTACCACTACTGCATGTTATTGCTTGTAATTCTTTTTGCGAATTTGCAGCTATACACACATAGTTTTTTCTTTTTTTTTGTTTAGTGTCGAATGTTTTATATTGTCTATGCTGTTATGATTTATGTGGCCGTTTCCTGTTGTGCCCTTTTCCGAGGGTTTGACTGCAACTTGAGACTTTTGATCGGTGACGTTTTAAGTTGAGAGTGAAATATGTTGGTACAGATTTATGAAGTTTACAGTTTCGCGGAGAAACGCGGATTTGCGCCGCCTTTGTGTGGAATGATTTGTTGATAAAAGCCGTTGTTAGAGCGTTAATCAAACTGCAACTCTTGCTGGTAAGAGACTAAAGTGAGACGATGTTTTACACCGATATTTGTCGTTATTATACATAATACTAATTCTATGTACCTATAGCAAGCCATACCTATAGCCATGATAGCCCAGTGGATATGACCTCTTCAATTGGGAGGGCATAGGTTCGAATCCGGTCCAGGGTATGCATCTCCAACATTTTAGTCTCAAACGGTGAAGAAAAAACATAATGAAGAAACCTGCATACCTTAGAATTTTCTCAATTGTCTAGGCGTGTGAAGTCTGCCAATCCGTATTAGGCCAGCGTGGTAGACTATTAGCTTATCTACATGCAGCAGATGGGTTTACATCATCCAACCTGCCCGTCGATTAAACCAATACTAAGGCCAATAAACCACCAATGCCCATCACCCGGGGCGCAGTGGGCACATAACTCAGCTAGCGCCCATCACCCAGGGCATACTGGGCATATAACTCAGCCATGCCCGTTACCGGTGGACAAGTAGGTAAATTGGATAAAATAATTGAAAGTCGACCAGTCACAAGGCATAGTGAGATTGAAGGCGCTTACGCACTGATGTTTATCTTTGATTATTATCTACAGTAATATTATAAAGAGGTAAAGTTTGAGTGTTTGTGAGGTTATACGGGGTAATCTTTGGTTCTATATTACCACGTAATCTCGAAAAAGCGGAAACTACGCGGATGAAACTGTTCGACGTATATTTTATTTTATTTTTTATGGTGGATAGTTTTGCGCTTTGTGTCTGACGTGCTCTCCTAGATAACACTGAAGATGCCTAATATTTTAAAAACATTGCTAGTCAGTGGTGCTGTTTTTCCAAGAGAATTACATCAAACGCCTGCTGCATAAGAAGAGCAGACGAAGATGGTATAAACTGCAGTAAGCAGCGTTGCCTTCAGAGTACCTAGCTACTGTAACAAATATCTAAAAACATGCACCAATCACACCCGAACCCACGGCCTCCGTGGCGCAGTGGTATGCGCGGTGGATTTAAAAAAGGAAGGTCCTGGGTTCGATCCCCGGCTGGGCAGATTGAGATTTTCTTAATTTGTCCAGGTCTGGCTGGTGGGAGGCTTCGGCCGTGGCTAGTTACCACCCTACCGGCAAGGACGTACCGCCAAGCGATTTAGCGTTCCGGTACGATGCCGTGTAGAAACGGAAAGGGGTGTGGATTTTCATCCTCCTCCTTACAAGTTAGCCCGCTTCCATCTACGACTACATCATAACTTACCATCAGGTGAGATTGTAGTCAAGGGCTAACTTGTGAACAATAAAAAAAAACCCATCAAAATGAGACTAGTAGTTTTGGAGATAAATGATAACATTGGTTTGCATCCTCTCACCCCTACCATATCTGTACCGTCGTGTATAAAAAATATCAGCCATGTCCACAGTTACAAAAGTCCACTGGCTGCAATATGAACCAAAGACCTCTCAGATCGAGTTAAGTACTTAACAGTGGAGCAACAGTGCGTTAAGGCCCCGTCCGCACTATAAATCGACAAGTTTAGTCGATCGCAATATAAATCGCGCAGATGTATTAGTTGTGCAATAAAACATACCTTCTACATAACACGGCCGATACCGATTTATGATACGACGAACTGATTCCGAGAGATCAGTCTTCAGTCAGTGGATGTCTTGCCAGACTCATCATCATCACCATTAACAGCCGATGGACGTCCACTGCTGGACATAGGCCTCTTGCATGGACTTCCAAACAAAACGGTCTCGAGCTGCGAGCATCCAGCGGCTCCCTGCAACTTCGGCTCACTGCTGAGCTCGAGTCTCCTCACAGAATGAGAGGGGTTAGGTCAATAGTCCACCACGCTGGCCCAATGCAGATTGGCAGACTTCACATACGCCGAGAATTAAGAAAATTCTCTGGTATGCAGGTTTCCTCACGATGTTTTTCCTTCACCGTTTAAGACACGTGATATTTAATTTCTTAACATGCCCACAACTAAAAAGTTGGAGGTGCATGCCTCGGACCGGATTCGAACCCACACCATGCGGAATCGGAGGCAGAGGTCATATCCACTGGGCTATCACGGTTCAACAGCAGCGTATTGGGTCTTTATTCCAGATCTGTAGGTATGTGCTCTGCAGTGATAAAAGCTAATGATAGATTGGAGAGAATTATGTTCTAACTAGCGGACGCCCGCGACTTCGTCCGCGTGAAAGTCGTTGTAAACTTTCAACTATCCTACCCTACCCTAACCTACCTCTACCCTACCCTACCCCTGCCCTACCCCTACCCTACACTACCCCTACCCTACCCCTACCCTACCTTACCCTACCCCTACCCTACACTACCCCTACCCCTACCCTACTCATTAAGGCTGCACTTCTTTATTTATTCCTCCCACCGCGAGTCGCGTCGAGCGCGGCAACCGTTACACAAAAATAATCCATATAGCATGAATTAGTATTCACGCGCGATGGCTTAGCATATTTCTTGTATAACTTTGGTGTTTCTTTACCGATTTTTATGATTCTTTTTTTATTGAATAGGTAATCATGTTAACTTTCTTATGAGGGATGAGTGATGAGTGTTATAAACATAAGAGTAGACAAATATAATTAGAAAGCTCCGAACTGCTAAGCTATCGGGAGTTAAAAGATAGACATAGTTAAAAGATAGACATATATATGCTGTTGTGTTTTTATAGATAATTTTAAGGAGAACATTTCCGTCATACATGATTTCTATGTAGCTTTAACCATTAAGGCTGTACACGCGACGGAAGCTTAAAAAATTGAGTAACTTCTCCCGTTTTCTCAACATTTCTCTTCACTGCTCTGCTCCTATTGATCGTAGCGTTATGAAATGTATACTATAACCTGCCCAGGAGTATGTAGAATAATTGTACCAAGTTTCGTTAAAATCCGTCCAGTAGTTTTTGTTTCTATAAAGAACATACAGACAGACAGACAGACAGACAGACAGACAGACAAAAATTTTACTGATTGCATTTTTGGCATCAGTATCGATCACTAATCACCCCCTGATAGTTATTTTGGAAATATATTTCATGTACAGAATTGGCCTCTCTACAGATTTATTATAAGTATAGATGACGGTTTATGTTGCCCAGCGTAGTGAATCTATACTCCAAACCTGGAAGCCCGTGATATGCAATGACGAAAGCATGATGATACTTGGAGATTTTTTTGTTTTAATAACGATGGCTAGCTTTACGTGCTCTTCAAGATACGAGGGTCTAATATCGCCTCTGATTTAAATCATGGTAACTTTTCAATCGAAACTTTCAATGTTTTGACGGCGTCCATGGCGCAGTGGTACGCGTGGTGGATTTCATGACGGATTTCCTGGGTTCGATCCCCGGCTGGGCCGATTGAGGTATTCTTAATTGGTCCAGGTCTAGCTGGACGTACCGCCAAGCGATTTAGCGTTCCGGTACGATGTCGTGTAGAAACCGAAAGGAGTGTGGATTTTCATCCTCTTCCTAACAAGTTAGCCCGCTTCCATCTTAGATTGCATCATTACTTACTATTAGGTGAGATTGTAGTCAAGGGCTAACTTGTAAAAAAAATAAAAATATTCAGACTCACTGGTAACCCATAATCGGTAACCGGTAATCCCATCCCGTTCCGCTGACGTCCCAAAACTATCGTTTCCGATCCGAAAGAATCTCCTCCGTCAATTGGCAGTTCATGAATATGCACGGAACATCCGAGCCCTCTGATTGGACCTAAATAATAAATTCAATTTGCGCCTTCAAATATTTTCCCTGATAACGTTTCTATATTTGGACGGGGTGGGAATAATGGTGTTATTTAGAAGCTTGCAATATGCTAAGATAGTAGGCTGCCAGCATTAACAAGTCAGAAGATGGTTGCGCTCCGATGTCGGACAGGGGAGCTGTGGAGACTGCTTCTTTAAGTTGTTAAAAAATACCAGCAGACAAAAAAAGGATTGTAATGCCTTGGATAGTATTGTCACTTTTTCATTTTAATTTAAGGTGGAATTCGTAAGAATCTCAATGTCTTGGACTTTGGACTATTGTCACTTTTTCGTTGTAATTATAATTCAAAGAGGAGTGCATATAAATCTTAGTTAATTACATGTTGGCATGTATCGTCATTTATTTTTATTATAATAAGCGAACGTAGCATTTAACCCATCTGATGGTAAGTAGAAAACCATCACCTAGACACAGAGTAAAACTTCACAGGGCATACAAGGAACTCGTCCAACTAAGCTGATTTGTAAGTGTTGTGTTGAGAATCATGTGCCTGTAATTATACCAGCAACCATACTATTCGGACAGGAAATAAACATGGGAGTAAGTAGTGCTTAGCTGGACGTGTTGCATATAAGGTGGAGTCGCAGTTAAGTTTTGTTTTCGATGGCAAGAAGTATTTGAAAGACTAACCTTAAACTCATATAATTATAATAATGTACACAACATTTGACATTGAGTGACCAATTTGCTGCAGACAAACAAAACAAAAGGAAGGCCTTCCTCTAACCCATTGTTGGGTTGATATATCAGGTTACCCAATAATATGAAATATCGGGTTACAACTAACAAATAGTGGGGTAGATAATTAATTTCCATTCGGTGAGTCAGGTTAGAGCATGCCATTTGGATTCGGATCACGAGCTCCTGAGTTCGAGTCTTGAAGAGCTATTCTATAACTCACACGTACGGGTTACGAATTCACTCTGTCTTCTTCTGTTTAACACGATACTATAGAAAAGTAGAGGTGAATTTGAAACTCGCAGTTGCGAGGTATACAAAACATCGTACAAATATAATTACTCCTGGAATGAGCTGTGGAATATTGAGTTTTTCTTTCTTCATCATTAACATTTGAATAGAGTAGCGTGGTGGGTTTAATCCATCTACTGGTATATCAACGGAGCACATAGTTCGAAGAGCCGATGGACATTGAGGTCCCAAAGTGCTGGAATAGCGACCCCGCACTAGCAAGCGCAGTGTTAGTGTACCAACACTGCGCTTGCTAGCCCACCAGGAGGATTGACGACATCAAGCGACTCGCAGGATGCAGGCGGCTCGGGATCGTGATGTTTGGAAAACCCTAAAAAAGGCCTATGTCCTGCAGTGGATGTCCATCGGCTCATATGATGATCCCTATATCGCCCTTTAATCCTCCACATCCCCTATAACCTGCAACGGGCCGTTTAATTAAATAAGTCGTTAATTCAATAAAATAAAAAAATAGTTAAAATATTTATCAATATTGGAAGTCTCCATGGCTTCACAGAACAATTTTTACGACATAGCGAAGGCGCTGCGCCGCGCGTAGTGGCCTCTTACAATTTTCGCGGGCTTCTGGCGCGCCTGTTAAAAACACAATGAATAATTATTGGGGTTTGTTTCTTCGCCTTTTTCTGCAGAGCTCGCTTTAATAATGCCCTGATGCTCTTTTAATTTGGTGATAAAGGCAGCTTGCATAATTAGATTAAGATTAACTTATTTGTATTAAAACTTTGTCTACGATTATTTTGTCGATAGCGATAATTTGTGATTTGTCTTTTTATTGAACGATGCGGTTAGCACTTGACTGCTGTTTTAGCTGATGTTTCATTAATATGAGCCTATTATATAGCCAGATAGACCAGTGGATATGACTTCTGTCTTCGATTCGGAGGGCAAAAGTTTAAATCTGGTCTGGGGCATACACCTTTCAATTTAAGAAATTAAATATCAGGTGTCTCTAACGGTGAAGGAAACACATCGTGAGGAAACCTGCATACCTGAGAATTTTCGTAATTCTCTACGTGTGTGAAGTCTGCCAATCTCCCCTCTCATTCTGAGACTCGTGCTCAGCAGTAAGCCGAATATGGATTGTTAATGATGATTAAAGTAAACATCTAGACTACAAGCGCTTGAACAAAAATTACATGTGAAATGATCCAACGTGAATAATGCTTAGAAGGCTGTTACTATATCAGAAAATAACTCTGAGCACTATGCTGTCATTTCTGAGAGGTACGGATGAGTATGTACGCGCGTACGACTTCACACCAGCGCAGTCCTTCCCCCGTCGCCTGCATATTATGGGAGTGTCATCAAAGAAACTTGCCAAGCTGTAATTTGGAAATTTATTTTTTTTCTATTTGTGTACCTACTTGCTCTTTAACAGTCCCCAGGAGGTTTGGGTAAGCACAGATGCTTAGTTTAAGTAAGGAGATTTTTCTACATTCCCTTAGGAGTCTAAGGTTGACGGCCTCCGTGGCGTAGTGGTATGTGCGGTGGAATTGCAAGACGGATGTCCTGGGTTCGATTCCCGGCTGGGTCGATTGAGGTTTTGTCCAGGATTGGTCCAGGTCTGGCTGGGAGGCTTCGTCCGTGGTTAACACCCTACTAGCAAAAGACGTACTGCCAAACGATTTAGCCTTCCGGTACGATGTGTAGAAACCGAAATTTTGAAACCGGGTTTGGATTTTCATACTACACCTAACAAGATAGCTGGCTTCCATCTTATTGCATCATCACTTACCATCAGATGAAATTACTAGGGCTAACTTATAAAGAAAAAAAATCAATATCAAACTTGAAGTTCAAGTAACTTAAGATCACAACTGTGGTGTTTATTTTTATGACGAGGAAGTCAACTCTACATAATCTACGTGCTCTCGAATTGAGTAACATTTACTAAGTCGTATAAATGAGACACGGACCTTGGCGGGACGGGACTTTTGGGCCGATAGATAATATTTAACGTGTGCTGATAACCAATCCCAGTAGCTGTCCATTATAACATAATTTGTGTGTGTCATAGGAGCATGTCCTGTGTGTCTTTGTAAGGTGCGATGACTTGCCACTATCAGAAAAGGCATCTGTTAATAAGCATACAAAAAGGGTTTAGTTACTACATTAAATCTTAACCGCAATCACAAATTCAAGACACAGACACAAGAAGATTATTTGTGTATTAACAAACAAATATAATCCTGCTTAACAAAAACAATATGGCTGAAATAAATCGAACGTTCACGCTCCGGAAGTCCGTAATAAAGAAAGTACATTACGAACAAAAAAGCAGTAAATAACAGAGGCACATACCTACAAAAACAAACACTGCAAATTTATAGCCTCTTAAGCATGCTCTGAGAAAAACTCCCGAATCATTCAAGCCGGGGTGAATCAAATAATTCCTCTCTTGAGAAAGAAATGTTTTGTAGGGGTGAAACCCTTTAAGTCTGGCCAAGAAGTTTAATGAATTATAGTTTATTATAAGCCTCGGGGGATGGTTTTTTATTTCCGTTCGATTTTTCCATTAGGTAAGACAACGCTACTTGCGGTTTGTTGGTTATTTTAATCTTCTGTAAATTTGAATTTTGATTAACCGTTTATTTTTTTAATTGGATATGATTTTTGGTTTAGTTAATGTAAATGATTTTCTTTCAGCCTATGGTATAATATGTCTTGTAGTTTTAATCAACTAGCTTTACTTCACATTTTCAATCACATAGATTTTATTCCTGTAGTAATATGTAAATTAAAATAACTGATTAAAGTTTCCACACTCACTGTACTAAATTTCACGAAAGTAACGACCGGAACGATCTCTATTAAATGTCAATGAAAACAACCGGCCCTGTGGCACGTCGATTCTCTTACTACAATCGCAAACACTTCGATAATTAAAAATGTATGGCTAAGACATTTGTTATCGATTGGATCTGTCATTCCTATACATGTTGTTAGTTTTCGAAGCGTTAGCGTTTGTAGAAGGACAATCGTCATGACACATGGCTACAAGCCAAGGAGCGACTGCTGAACGGTCTGTCCGAGGAACGGCGTTGTAACACCAACAACTTCCCAACTGAGATTAAAAACTTCCTAAAAGAATGAAAAAACGTCACATGGGCTCAAAATTTGAACCCATGATCTCATGATGAAGTCAAGTTGACCAATGATAATAATAACTGGAGCTACGAAACACTTTATGCAGGCTTCAGCATGGGCAGAAATTTACACATGGCGGCAAAACTTCTATCCCAAAGAATCATTCATATACGTTTTAAAACACATTTAACGTGTCTAAAGACAGTCAACAGGCCTACTTTACAAAGCGGCAAGCAAATGGAGAGCACAAAAAGGCCTATCAAGTGTGCCGCGTTATCAAGTTATCATTTCATATCTCAATGCTCTAGAACAAAAAGTTGAGAGCAAATAGCTCGTCTTTACGGGAAGCCGCAAACGCATACAGTGAGTTCGGTGGGACGCGGCGTTTGTTAAGTGGGCTTTGGCTTCTGTGTTACATTATGACCTAATGTTTATTAAGCTGAGTAGATGTCACGTGATTGTCAAGTCTGTTTGATTGTCAAAAAAAAAAAAGAAGGGGACCCAAGGTGCTGGAATGGCGATACCGGATTAGAAAGCGCAGTATGATTGACCCGATCGAAGTGATCAGGATCGTGATGTTTGGAAGTCCCTACAAATATCCCTCGTTCTTCAGTGGTGGATAATGTCTGTCATATCGGCATGTTACCGAAGTATACGGCTTACGATCGAAATATAATAAACATTCTTAACGAATAGAAATATCACGGTTATTCTCATAATGACTAGATAAGTACATAACCCGATTTTCAACCGAAGTCGGGTTGAAGTCGTCGACCTATCCCCCTGAAACCTTAAAAGGACAAAGTACAAGGTACATACATTCACAATAGACACTAAATTATAAATCAATTGCCCAAGTAAGCTCAAACACCTTATAAAATAGTTTGATAGATATTGATAAAATTGAAAAAGCTTCCGACGGGATTTTTTAAATTTTCTTTTTCTTTTTAATTTTTCTTTTAATTAATAATTTTCTTTTTAATTTTTCACCATAGGTACCAAAATCCTTAAGCATCACCGCCCTCCAAAAAAAAATCGTCATATCAAAGTCATATTGGTTTTACGGTGATAAAATCCTTCAATGTCGCACTTTTTTACAAAAAAGGTTAATAATTCCACAATATTCACGCGTCATAAAAATGGGTCCACAAATCAAGAATCCCCGGTCTACCCTCCCCACCACTTCTTAATCCATCTGCACTCGTCACAAATCACCAAGACGCATGCTTTCCGGCCGGGACTCGAACCTAATGGCGTCGGATTTATTGACTACATAAACACGGCGTTGTTAGCCTAACAGCGAATAAGGTTCCAGAAGATATGTTTCACAATAACTTAAATTATAAATAATTTATTCTTTATTATATTTTATTAAGGTGTTGATTACCTGGGTCTGTCTATACGTGATAGGTACTAAGTTTTTATTTTTTCTAAGAAAAAATTTAAATATTATAATCTTAAGCCCACAAACCTACATTGCAGCAGCGTCTTGACTCAAAGCTCCATAACCTATATGAAGAGGGGTTAGGGAGGCCTGGTACTGTAGTGGGCGGTTAAAGTAGGCTGAAAATGACGAAGTACAAATTGTACAGAATAACTGATGCATTGGTAGGGGATGACAATCTATAAATAAAAACTAGCGTTTTAGGACTTTTTAAAGGAGAAACAATTCCGTCGTACATAATTTTGCGTAACTTTAACCGTTTTCGCAGCGCATACAATAGAAACTCTCAAAATCAATATATATATTTTTTAATTTTTGCCACATTTCTCATTGATGCTACGACGGGTTGGTGCGCCTATTGTTCGTAGCGTGACGTTATCGAATATAGCCTAATCTTCCCAAAAAAATTGAAAAATTGTTGCTATGCCATCATGACGAGCAGCAGCAAGACAGCAATGCTGCATGGCTGCTACAATAAGCTTGCCGCTAGTACCTACTGACGAGTTAGTCACAAAAATCCCAGTAGGTACACTATAACAATATTATGAGTTCATATCATAATTTAAAACGATTTTACTGTCGTGTAAATACGACCCACATACACAAATGCATGATTTTATTCGTGTAACATGGACGGAACCCGTAAATCTAATTCGTTATAATTAAAGAAAGGCGACGAACTGCGTCAGCGGGGCGAGGGACGTGGGGGGAGGGGGGCACGGGTGACACACAGACACACGTCGCTCGAGTTTTTACACTTAATTATGTGATTTATAGCTTCCTTCACGCGGGATTAGCGATGCACAATATTGGGTGATGGTTTTACATGCTGCGATGCGGGTGCGATATGGATACTGTACGACCACGACCGAGACGACATTTTAAAGAGATACATACATAATATATAAACAATGAAATATTTAATTTGGTAAAAATATTTATCTAATTAATAATAACAAAATTGTTTTTTCTAGATTGCACCTTGAGAACCCAACGTCCATAGGCTTTTCGAACCATATGGCCTGTCCATTGCCACTTTAGCTTCGTGACTCGCTGAGCTATGTCAATGACTTTATACCTGCTTTATATTATCTATCTGTATAACCATTGTTAATAATAATTATTGATTTATAATATCAGTAGGGTGTAGGAACTAACAGGTGATAGTCATAAGGTACGGTTCTAAATTAAACATTAACCATTTGACTCCTAAATGGACGACCGGTCGCCCATTGTATCCGTTACGTGACGGACGGGCTTTTCGATTAAATACTCGCGGGCAGCGAATGGTTAAAAACAATAATAAAAACTAAAAATTACAATGCAACAATGGCCTTATTGCGAAAAGCATCCCTGATGACAGGATTGGTGAGAAAGAGCAGGATAAGCATAGTACCAAATTGATAGCAGCGATCGAACCCTCTAAAACGATTTAAAAAGTCGTACTTGCTATCTCCAATCTGTCGATTAGTGTAAATGCCCCAGCTGACAGCGATGTCTGTCGTCCACGTGATTTCTTGCGCTTGCGACTCCGTAATTGGAGTGTGAAATTTCTTTTTAAATTAGGCGTATACCAGTGTGAATGGAAAAGCTCAGACGAGCCCTTTGTGACGGAGATGGCAGATCTTTTGCGAGATATGCAAGAGATTGTAAAGGTATTAGATAGTGATACATTTAAATGTAACAAAACTTCATTAAATGCGTTAATTTATTTTGTAAAGGCCTGGAAATTACTTGATTTTTCCGGTAAAGTTTTTTAAATATTATTAATCAAAAAAAGCTCAAGTCGTTTTAATGAATTTTGAAAAAGGGTTTATGTCTCTAACTCTGAAGGAAGCTGAAGTGATCTAAAGCTGGCAGCGATCTATTCCAGTGAATCTAAAGAATTTTTCAAAACAAAAGTAAAAAAAAAATGCTGAGGGTTACACACCTGTTGGATTCGCTCACTATCCAGTATCCAGGGCCTTTAGCCATGTGGCTAAGGCCCTACCCTACAAACTCTAACGCTTCAAAAAAAATATGTGTGAGAATGACAGATCTGATCGATAACTTGATCACGTGACCTGTCGATAGCAAATGTCATTGCCATACATTTTGAACCACCAAATGAAACACTATTTTCTTGTAGCCGGCACCATGTTGTATACAAGCACCATAAGCTTATAAACGGCACACTGCATCAAGTCAAAGTCCATTTTATTTAAATTTTAGTAGCTAGTAGCCTTGCATTGTGTTAAAATGCAAACTTAAATATTTAAAAAAAATGGCAAATAAATCAAAAGTCAAAACCACATCGCAATATTTCAAAATCCTAAACTTGCAGGTAAAAGGGGTATCGTCCGTCGCGGCCGCCTCCGGGGATGTATTTATTATATTTCATTTATGCTAATTATTAGTTATGGCACAAGTTTGGCCAGGTTGCCTCTAATTCTGATTGATACGGTGCCGCGCGGGCTTTGTCACTTTTAATTTATGCCCGCAGATGTTTTTTTTAATGTGTGACTTTTGAAGAGTGTTTTGATAAAAAAAGCGTAATGTTTTCTTAATATCGAACTCGATAGAGAGAGAGATCTGTTCTGTGTCTACGTAGGTACTTTCACATTTATTTGCAAATCTCCATTTTTTTTAAATCACATAAGTGTTTTTTTTTATATTTTAGAAGTATACTTAGTTTAATGTTTTTGTGCGCAAAACATTTGGAGCATTACAATTATCGAATCCCTTAGATACCTCGTCTATCTACGCAGAATATAGTGCACAAATTAGTATGCAAACACAGGTGCACTGTGTCTGCTAGCCGGTACGCAAACAAGACTAAAAAAAAACAGGTGCAGGACTTAAACAAAATAATGCCTTGGAAGAAATGTTTTAGTCTCGATAAGTTATTGCTTTAGAAGCGGAAAACCACATAAAATAGGCATTAAACTTACAAGTTCATCTTTTATATTAGGATTTAATTAAAAAATACGTCGTTTAAGACACAAATGAAGAGTTTTCCCAACAAAAACAATTAGATATTCATCACAATAAAGAGGTATTTCAAGACGATTATTATAAAAGATCTCAAACGAAAGACCGATTCCGAACCTAAAATTGAACTGTCAAAAGTCACAGATTAAAAATGGCGCCGAATGAAACGGCGGCAAACCGCAGTCATCGATTGATTCCTTTGTTTTAGAACGAGAGACAATGGACGATAGAATCGCCTTCTTGCCAAATTTGATCATGCAATTAAACCTGAATGGAAAGAAAAGAGGTTTAAATGGAAAATCCTTATAAATCAAGTCGCGATAATAATTATTACTTCGAGTTGCCCCCGATCGTTTTTTATTTGGAGTATTTTATTAAGAAAGAAAGGTACCTACTTACTTATTTATTTGTAGCAAGGGTTTTCAAAATCCAAGTTTTTTTGCACTTTTCTTGCAGGAGCCCCCCGAATTCGTCCGCGAGAAAAGTCGCTGTAAACATATTTATGTATTTGACTATTTTTGGAAAAATACACAGCTTTTATTAAATGCTGAAAGACTTGCCATCAGTATCACAGATTCAAAGTCCAATAATATAGTGCAGAAATGACTCCATAAAGTCTGATAAATAACAACAACAAAAAAGATCGCCGTTTCGGAAAAAAAAAATTCTCCCCAAAAAGAAACATAGAATTTCGGCCAATTTGTAAGGTAAAGTAGATAATTGTGTTGTTATTGACTTACTATCAGAAAAAGGAATGTTTGACTGCGATCTCACCTGGTATTAAGTGACGATGCAGGATACCTAGGATGAAAGCGTGCTTACTTGAAATAGGTACTTTTTCTTAAAAAAGGATATTTGCCATATCTTTTTAAATATGACCAATATTCCCATTTCCCTCCAACTAATCAGGAAAGACTGCATTAGGAGTGGGTACGACAACAGACCAACGGGGTGGGGATCGAACCACCACCCGTCAGTGATGAGTCCGATCGCTGAAACCGTTGAGCTATTGAGGCTCTACTTACAAGTGTTTGATACCCACACCACAAAATACATAATACAGAGTACAATATATCATATTACTTTTATCTGTTTGTGCACGGTTTGTTTCTTACATGTCTTTGCTGGTTTGGTATGGTGGTAACCATACATGAGCCAATTTGGAAAATAAAATCTAAAACAAACTTAATATTACGAGCATATATAGTATTATATGTTCTATTTGAAGGTCACAAATAATAGGTAATTTAATGACATTTAAATCTAAATGTAATATTATAATGTCTTGCCTATTTTTCACAGATATCTCATTTTTGCGAAGTTACTTGATGCTTGGTAGTCATTATTCTAAGGAGTAAAATCTCATGTGCAAGGTCACAAGATAACAGTAAATATTATGTAAGTATAATAAGAAAAGACTAAAATACTAAAACTTTACATCCAGCTAAAAATCCGTTAAAATTTCACACAAGTACAATTATATTTATGAAAATAATTAAAATGAAAACAATTTATACAAAACTCCTACTTAATTTTAAATTAAAAATAATAATAATAAAAAACAACAGCCATCTACAGAGACAATACAATTAAAACTCATCAATTGAAACGGACCGAGACCGTCGAACATTGAAACTACCTCAATGCCTAATGAATTAAAGCCGTATTTAGTTCGTCCGTAACGTAATGATAGCCCCCCACCCCCGGGGGTCGCAGAGTTGGGGGGTTCACCCCATCGGCCATTCCGTAATTTTATCGGGTTATAAATTTGAATTTGTATAATGCGCGGCATTAACGCATGATTTATACAACTTGACTCCGCTAAGATTTCAAAGATGAAAAACAATAAATTTTGTTCCCGTAACTATTGCGTTTAATGGGAATTGCGATGGGAGAGATGTGGATATACCCTATTTATTGCGACACTCGTATGGTGATACTACTTGATCGTTTGAGGGTCTTGTGTAATATAAGCTTAGTTTATCTATCTGGTTTGCGACCGACTATTATTATTCGAGGGAAAAAATAGTACCTAATGTAGATGATGATGATGGATGTTCATATACCTACTTAAGTTAAAATATTCTTTTTACTCTATATACTTATGAGTTTATGACTATAAAATATTATGTATTACTATTTCTATCCATAGTTTTGAAATATTATTGGCAAAATAATACTAAAGTATAAAACATAAATAAACCAATCTAAATATAAAAAAAGATCTAAAAATAATATTATTGGATTATGTCACTATTTGGATATAATAACATATCAAGTAAAATTGTATTTCCATATATTACAGTTATGTCCCACTATAATACATTGAGAGATTTCATATTTTTACTATTCATCAGTATTTACACAAAAATTCAACCTGAGGATTATCCAGAAAATATTTTACAACATTTAAAAGAAATAATTTAATATTTGAAACATTACATGGCAGCGTCTTATCCACAAAGCGCTTTAGTACGAAAGTTGACGACTTTTTACTTGGTCGAATTTATGCGATACATTTCGGAGGTACCCGTCGTATACAAGTCAGTTAAATATTTAGCTTTCATTCTAATTTATTCGGCTTATACTGAAAAAGCTTTAGTTCCGCCCCATAAATAGCTTTGATTGATATTCTTTTGAGAAAAAGGTATTTTGTGGAAACGCTGCCAGCAAGTTTGCAGTGCTAGCTTAGTTGTTGCACAGTGCTGAAAAATACTTCACTTACACTGCAATTATGTGTGTGTTTTATATTTCTTTTGTCCTGTATTTGAGTCGTATGTATAATAGGTATGTATGTGTTTTGTGTGCGCAGTTTTCTTGACAACTATGGATTCAATTTATATATAATAAGGTTCAATTTATAAAAAGCAAATAATACACTTGCAAAATATGCATATTTATTTGCTACTTCACAAAATTATTAAAATTACTTTTTTGAAGAACTATTTGCCCCATATAGTCCCGCGCACTAAGTTTTTCTTTTGGGACATGGGCCATCTGAATAATCAAAATTAATCTACTTTATAGTTGTGGCGAATTTTTTATCGACTTACTACTTCTACCTAAGTGCCCGAACTAAGAAACTAATAACTTTGGGTTAAAAAAATAAAAAAAAACCTCCAAAATACCGGATAAGAGATAAAAACTCAAATCTAACTTAAAAATTAAAATCGGAATAGTATAATAGTGGTGGGAAATAAACTTAAATATACATTATACAGCCATGACGGGATCAAATCGTAACAGAAAGCCGCTTTGATATATTTATTGGCGTTTTAAGGAAACCGACTTTTATCGTGAAATAAACATCACTATTTAGTAGCTTTTATAAGGTTTTTATGTTTGGGTAGACTAGCATGGAGGTGGACTTTTATGTTTTACGATAGCTTATGTCGATTACAAAAAAGAGGTACTCTGTTTATAATTTTAGTTAATTACCTCGTATTCAAATTATCGATCAGATTTTGGTGGAGTTTTCTTATAATTTAGATATAATTTGCGTTCATGTAGCATTTTATTAATGGTTTATATAGTTTTAATATGGTAGAATCTGTCACAATGGGGATCATGACTAGGTTCAAATATATTGTTTTTATTATGAAAATTAGGTTTTATACATAAAAAGCAAAGATTGTCTGGATATTTGCAAAATAAATAAGATTATAAAATTTCAAAATGTATTAACCACCCACCACCCACTAGATGGCCAGACGACATCAAGAACGTCGCAAGATGTCGATGTTAATACAAAAAAATGCACACCTGCCCATTAGCTGATTTACATATCTGAATAATTTTCGAAAAATACCCTTATTTAATATTTTTTCCAAGTACACTGCATCCATAGTTTGTTACCACTCAGTGATTACCTGTACACAACGCAGGGAAGTCGATCGTATTGGGCACCTATCACATATTTTTCATTTTAAATTTATCGGTATAAATCTTGCCTCTCTGTCTAACTCTACTTAACTCTGTCTCCCTCTCTCTTATTAATAGCATTAAACCTAAAATATGTAAGGGACTCGCAATTTTATTTCGACTTCTAATTTTATACTCAAATGATGTTTATGTCGTAAAAAGTTTTAAGTGTATCGAATCTGGTTTGAGTGAATTACAGAAAGTTATTTTACATGCAGTTACCTCTGATAGCACTTACCTTATTAAAACTTTAATATGTTTTATTAAGTTTATTTTTACTCTTACTTATTTACATTGATGAGACTACCTAAGCGTTGTTAAAGTATTATATATATATAATAAACATTAATTGAAAAAACATAAAATAAAAAAACATATATCCAATTTTGAGATTTTTTACTAGGCATAGTCATAGTAAAGCGGTGGTCAGGGCTTTAGGATGCCTCTTCACAATAAGCGCCGTCTCAAGGATTAATTCTGCCTTCTGAATCCAATTCTTAATCCAATATTAATTAAAAGCTTCTTCTAAGTTTCAAAATTAAAAAGTGAAGTAGCGATATTGATGGTTTCTAGAACGACCTTGGTATCACAAATAGCCTAAATATTAGTACTACTAACAAAAAAAAAAATAACAACTAGAGTAATTTTTGCTGTTACTTTTTAATAATTGTAAAAAATAACAAAATATTGATGTAGACGAAAAATATAAACCTGAGACCTAAATACATGAGATTTATTTTTAAATTACCGTAACTATTTTAGTTTATTAACATACTAAAATTTTAATAATAATGTACTTCATTTCTTCAAAAGTTGTTGGTTAAAGATATACCCTGATACCTCCTAACATAACAGGTTTAACGATAATTGTGTACAATAATTGTATTTCATCAAAAAGTTTTTGAGGGAAGGCCACTGAGACTCTGAGACGATTTAGTACGAAAAACAAAGTGGTTAAAGTTTGAAGAAAACTTGTACAATAAGTTGGAATAAAGTTGCGAGTTCAAACGTAACTAAATTCCATTCCTCTTACGGACTTCTTATTTCATACGGACACACAGACAGTAATTTTGATGTTTTTATGTCAACCGGAAATCGAACTTGAAACTTTTTGTATCGCTAGACTACATCGCGAAACGGTCGTTAAAATCTGCTCTTCCTATGATACAATGCGGAATCAACGATACATAATTTCACCCATATTAGGGGGCTGTACCTAATTTAGTAAAACATCATCGCATAATTCAACTCCCTTAATGAAAATCGATCCGAATCGCTGGCTAGTTAATTGACTCTATATATATCCGCAGTTTAGTTACCGTATAGTATGGTATCATCGTGGATGATTTTAAATTACAGCTAGTCGACATAAAATTGTTATTTTTGTAAAAAGCACTAAAAATATTACAAAATACATAGTAAGATTATTATTAATCCCTGGGAGACGACAGGTGTTAATAAAATAATTAAAAAATATATATAGTTTTGGCTTGTACCTTGAGGACTTTAAAGTTAATGGAGTTTTTCATAACCTCAACATAAATTCATGGAAGCAGTAGTTGATATATAAACATACAAATTTCAGCATATTTAATCTTTGGCACAATAATTTTAATTTAAATTTATTTATTATCAAGACAGCTACTGAATTTCTCGCGTACATGTTACACATTCTAGGGTGACGTTGTTACAATATTAGACAAATCTCAAGTAATCGGTGGTATATCTATTTATTAATCTAAAATTAATTATTATAGTTTAACTCTTGAGCAGCGTTACTCCAACCTGATTTAACTGTAAGATTCCAACCTGTAAGATTACTAAATTGTGTGTATCGAAAGATGTTAAATTTAGCATTGTAATTTGAACTTTATATTATAAGTAATAAGTGCGCTGTATATCTATTATTATAGGTGCATCTTTGTGTTTTATAATGCTTTGTTATATATTATCTTATTAACCTCATATGTAACTGTACGCTGCTGATAACTTGATGGTAATTGAATAAATCTTTAATTAAGAAATTATACAGCTTTACTTACTACCTTGCCTACGTTTAGGACTATACATTGTTATTATGCAACGACATGTAACCATTTAAAATGTCATCACCATCATCATCATCATCATCAGCATCAATATCAGACTATTTGAATAGTCCACTACAACGCCGGCCGCCTCAACACCGGGCTACTTCAGAATGTCTTAGAAAATTTCTTTGACAATTAATTTTACATAATATTTATTGACAAGTCTAGCAGATGGCCAAATTATTGTTTCTTATTCCTCTACTGTATTGCACCGGCAACCATACCTCTTACAATGGACCACAGCTATACTATGCTTCAACGAAAGTGCTCTATCATTAGATATCAGAAACAGATGGATTAAAAAGAAACGTGGATGAAAAGAACTCCCCTAACAACGAAAGTCGGTCAAAGAGTAACCCTGTTTGTCCCAGCCACTCGCAAGACACGTAAGGCGTTATTTATAGGCAGAGGCGATGTCCAAAAAGCTTAGTTGTGTCAAAAGTTGCGCGTTAAATCATTGCCCACTATCAGGGCGCTGCAGGCCGGACGATGGCCGCTAGTGTCTGGTGTGACTCCATTGTCACACGGCATTGAAGTGTGACGTGCACGGTTTCTATACCAAAGCTTTGAGGCAGCAGGCAGGTCATCTACTCCCGGATAAAAATCCAGGTTCCAGGGCCTCAAGGCTAGCCTCTTTGCCCGGGTAAGGCGCGGGGGATCTTGTTCCCCCGGCCCGGTTCCAGCCCCTTTCGGGACTGAGACCTTTCGGCCTAAGGGTAGTTGACGATGCCAATCATGTGCCCCGCGCGGACTGCAATTACTCGCTATCCTGCGCTGGGACGGTGTCAAGTCCGGTATGTGCGTCATCCATCTCGTCGCCATCTTCGTCGCCGTAAGGGTCTGCACTTGCAGGTTCGGCCACTAGAAGGAGCTCGCGAGGTAAGGGACGCCCGTTCGGCGGTCTCTCGCGGTGGGGTGCGATGCCATGGTCCGCAAACTGCGCGCACGAACATGGTGCGCTAGATTCCTGACGAATTCTTCCACAGTGGGCGTCCTGGTGTCTCGGTGTATGACGTCATTCCTGACGTACCTTGGAGCTCCGGTGGCAAGCTTTGAGACTGTTAGTTGTATCAAAAGGTGCGTAGTAAATTATTGCCCACTATCAGGGTGCAGCAGGCCGGACGATGTCCGCTAGTATCTAGTGTGATTCCATTGTCACACGGCGATGAAGTGTGCCATGCACGGTTTCTACACCAAAGCTTTAAGGCTGTTAGTTGTATCAAAAGTTGCGTGGTAAATCAATACCCACTGTCTGGGCGCTGCAAGTCGGACGATGTCCGCTAGTATCTAGTGTGATTCCGTTGTCACACGGCGATGATATGTGCCAGGCTTGGTTTCTTCACCAAAGGTTTGAGACTGTTAGTCGCGTCACGGGCTGCGCGTCAAATCATTGCCCAGTTTCAGGGCGCTACATACCGGACGATGATCGCTAGTATCTAATGTGATTCTGTTGTCACACGGCGATGAAATGTGCCATGCGCGGTTTCTTCACCAAAGCTTATCACCGCCGTCTTATGCTAGGCTGAGGTCCTTGGGCATACAAGAATTTGAGGCCCAAGAGTCCCAGCCTAGCCCGGGCCTTTTAGAAAGAAAAAAAAAGGGAATTATACTAATACTAAAGTAATATGTCATTAATGATCTTAGAATGCTGCTGGTTTTTTGGTTACAATTACAATAACAGTTTCTTTGGGATTTTGTTGAGCAAAATCTTCTATTAGGTGTAATCCTTAGCCGACATTTTAAAGGATATTGTCAGTCTTTTGGGGGCCCCTGAGAATGGGGGCCCTGGGCACGGGCCCCATGTG
This sequence comes from Bicyclus anynana, assembly GCF_947172395.1. Classification (NCBI taxonomy): domain Eukaryota; kingdom Metazoa; phylum Arthropoda; class Insecta; order Lepidoptera; family Nymphalidae; genus Bicyclus; species Bicyclus anynana. The sequence goes on along the minus strand of NC_069087.1, from coordinate 18,055,908 downwards.
CCCTTATGGTAAAGGCGGTATTGGCTTTGAGGCTGTTAGTTGTATCAAAAGTTGCGTGGTAAATCAATGCCTACTGCATGCTGAACGATGACATCCACGGCAGTTCTGAAAGAAATAAACTCGTGAACTTCTTTTTGACAATTTCACAAATGGATGGAATAATTCATGAGATAGATGTCGGTGTTCATTTATGTTTATGTTTAAATTAGCTGAAATACTGTATCATTGATGAAGATAATTATTATAGCTTGGTTTGCATATGGTCGCCATCCTATTTTTTTCTCAAGTTACACGATATCGTCTTTCAACAATGGAAACAGTTCCGAGTTAAGTGATCCGGCACAAAATGATATATGAAGACATTTTCACACATTACAATATGAATTTTTCGTGTAAGGGAAATAAAAAACACTATCCAGCCGGCCAAAGTTACCCTATCTACTACATAAGCCTTATTATATACTATCTGTAGTACCATTATATGATTTGTGTGTGAAACTATTATATATAACAAGTATATGGTATCTCCGTTGTTCAGCATAATAAAAGAAATGTAACATCTATAGATAAACTGTGTTAAACAGGTTCATTACTTTAATATTTCAAAATAATGTTTTTTTCCACTTATCTTTAAGATATCAAAGATTTTTGTCAAAGATTTACAGGCACATCCTTTCCTCATATTTCTCTGTAACTCTCTCATGAATTAATGTTATTCGACCTTTGGAATAGTATAATTTATAATACAGTCCACTTTATTTAAAACTAGCTGACGCCACGCGGTTATACTCGCGTGGATCCCGTTCCGGTAGGAATACGATGATAATATATAGCCTATAGTCTTTCTCGATAAGTGGGCTATCTAAAACTAAAATAATTTTTCAAATCGGACCAGTAGTTCCTGAGATTAGCGCGTCCAATCAAACAAACAAACAAACACTTAAGCTTCATAATATTAGTATAGATATACAAGTCAAAATAAAAATGCATTAAGGAATACCTATGGAAAGCTAATTTCCTAACAGTTTTATGCACGTACCGACCTCAGATTTTTAGACCAGAAAATTGAAAAAATAAGCATAGATAATATTGAAAAAATCAATCAAGTTGAGAACTTCCTCCTTTTTGAAGTCTGTTAAAAAAATATTTTATTAAAGTCATAGTCTAAGAGCCCGTATCCCCAGACCTTCGTAATTTTATAAAAGCTGAAAGTTTGTCAGCTCTCGCTTCTACCATAAGTAGGTACGGTAGCCGATTATGGAGTTTGGACTGTGGTGGCTTTGGGATAATAATAATATTAATAATAATTTATTAATTTGCATTAAACATGGGTTATACATATGGTAATACATATGGTGGATGTAGCAGGTTTTACCTAAGGATCCAGACCCCTAAGTGTTAAGTGTAATTTTTTTTTTACCTTTTCCTCGGCATGGTATGAGAAATTATATTCCCAGTCGCCAGTCGCTTTGCTTCATGGTAACCCTTCGAAAAACACTATTTAATTTGAAATATCAAAGGTCTCTAGCGAAGGGTTGCTATGAATCCAAGTGTCTGGCGAATCATTTGTCATATTATACCGATAAAAATATTGAAAAAAATATTCTTTACACTTAGGTGTTTGAAGGTCTGGATCATTGAAACCTGCTATCTCCCTAAGCTACTACGGTCGAAACTCTATATTTGGTTACGGTACTCATTTAAAGTAGAAGCATGAGCTGATAAACTTTTTAGCTTTTATGAAATTACAAAGGTACTGGCGTTAAGAGCTCTTAGATTATGACTTTAACAAAATATCTAAAAATGTCTGGCTGCCGCTGGCTCTCCGCCTATCATTCAATATTATTCATTATCAACCTCGGCTCATTGCTGAGCTCGAGTCTCCTCTCGAGAATGAGAAGGGTTAGGCCAATAGTCCACCACGCTGGCCCAATACGGATTGGCAGACTTCACACACGCAGAGAATTGAGAAAATTCAATGCAGGTTTCCTCACGATGCTTTTCCTTCACCGTTTAATATGCTTGATATATAATATCTTAAAATGCAAACAACTGAAAAGTTGGAGGTGCATGCCCCGGGCCGGATTCGTACCCACACCCTCCGGAATCGGAGGCAGATATCATATCCACTGAGTTATCACGGCTCACTATTCTTCCGTCTATCATGTTTATAAAAAAGTGTATAAAAAAGGAGCAATAAATACAATTCATGACAAAAAGTCCGTCAATTTGTCCGGCACTGCTATATTATTGTCATGTGCGAGGCGCCGCGTTTGTTTACGGCGGCAGTAAAACGTATAATAAAAACGTGAGTATGACCGTTACTATGCATTCACTTTTCTAAGTGCTTCATTCACATGCTAGGATCCCCCCCATTCTATTGGATGTAATGTTGTTAGATTTAAATGGACACTTTTATGATAGAGCATAAGAGATATAGACGAAAAATAATGTTTTGTCCAATTTTTCCTATAAGAAAATCGAAGAAATTAAAAATTTTTTAAACATCTTTCGTCCTGACAGAAAATCGGTTCATTGCAATTTATTGTCAATAATTATGAAGTATTTTGAGTAAGAATTTTCCTGGTTATTAAATAATAATGTCGGTTAGTAATAAGATATATTTTTTAATTTAATGAATTTTTAAAACATCCTGGGAGCATTTCGTTATCAATAATACAAGTAAGTAACTGATATTGACAATATGATATTTGGCTCAATGTTGAGGACAAGCCTCGTTTCAATAAGAGGGGTGAGGCGAATAGTCCACCATGCTGGCCCAATGCGTATTGGTAGACTTCACACATGCAGTAAATTAAGAAAACTCTAGGATATGCAGGTTTCCTCAAGATGTTTTTCAGTCTGAGACACGTGATAATTAATTTCTTAACATGCACATAACTGAAAAATTGGAAGTGCATGCCCCGGACCGGATTCGAACATATACGCCCTCCGAATCGAAGGCAGAGGTCACAAACACTGGGCTATCTATCTACTATTTTGATAAAGCTATAAGCTTTATCAAAATAGTTCTATTATTTCGTCTCAAATGTTGATGTCTGTACTTAAAAGGCCACTGGCCAGTAATAGCTTGCTTATATGTCTTCTATATGCGCGTAAAAATTCACGACTTCCTCCTCTTTTACAATGTCGCAGAATTACGACGGTATCAGCAATGAAAGAATCTACAATACATAGATAATATAATTCTCAGACTGGTCCTTGTGCTAGTTTTTTTTATTTAATGCTAAGTTATTCTTTGACCGCGATCTCACCTGATGCTAAGTGACGATGCAGTCTAAGATTGAAACGGGCTATTTTGGAAGAGGTTTAAGTTTTATTCTATCCATCATAATCATCATCATTATCAGCCGATAGACGTCCACAGCTGGACATAGGCCTATTGCATGGACTTCCAAGCGCAACGGTCTCGAGCCGCTACCATCTAGCGGTTCCCTGCAACCCGCTTAATTTCCTCGGTCCACCTAGTGGGGGGTCGACTTACACTGCGCTTTCCGGTGCGGGGTCGCCATTCCAACATCTTGAGACGTCATTCGGCTCTTCAAACTGTGAGGCCTGCCCATTGCTACTTCAGCTTCGCGTCTCGCTGAGCTATGTCAGTGACTTTGTTCGTATGCGGATCTACTCATTTCAAACACCAAACATACCTCGTTCCATCGCCCGCTGAGAGACTTTAAGCCTTCTAATAAGGCCCATAGTTAGCATCCACGTTTCGAAACCGTGGGTCATCACTGGCAACACGCACTTGTTCTATCCATACATCTGACGATTACTACGCGGCGTCGTATCGGAACGAATAACCAAGGCCGTTGCCTATTACCTGAAGAGACCTGAACCAATTTAGAAAATATGAAATCCTAAATTGATCAAGAATCGAACTCATTGTTGAGTAACATCAGTGGCCTGCGCTACATAGATGCGGAAATGCACTGCCTACCCTGAAGATTCATGAGAAACCTAAATCGGAGAAGGTATTTTGGATACATAACGCCTACTGCCTACTCTAGTTCAAAAGCTTGTGCAGGCAACAGATCTCTCCAGAGAGAACGTTAAAAGTTGTTGATCGAGTTGTTTACATTACCATCCTTGTACCTAGTACTCTTTGAGTTTGAACTCGTCCGGGGAAATACTGCCTCTGTATCAATTTCTGATTCCAAGCAGCATTGCTATGTTCTGTATGATCTGAAAGTATGATTGCTGGTGAAAATACATATATTAAGCCACACCTAGGATTACGCTTGAAAGGCAAGGTAACGTATGTAACCTACAAAATGTTGTATGATGGTTTTCCCTTGATTCCCTTACTTGCCTCACTAGTTCCGTCAACTATTACTATAAAATTATACTATTGATTAATTACATTATGTGAAATTTTTGTGTCACAGTGTTTGTAACCAAATAGCTTCGAAACAGCTTGACCGTTTGTATGATATTTTATCTATCTATTCGGTAAGCTTAGGAATAGGTCGTAAGTTATTTTTCATCCCCCTATACCGTGATCTATGCAGGTGAAATCGCAAAGCACGGCTACTCAGAGAATATCTTACTTTTGCCTTTTACCACAAACTTTTACTGTATTACTTTCGTGGAAGAAGATGACCTAATGTTGGTTATTCAAAAATATTTGCAATTTTGAAACAAAAACGAACGGTTATCGATATCGATAAACAGCTATTAATGCGGCACGTTGTTTATTAAAAAAATATTATCTTTAACCAAAATGGCCCGTAACGATATTCGCTTCTTGTTTTTTTGATAACTATTAACCTTTTTTGTATGATACAAATGGAAATGCATTACATAAAACGGTATACTGTGTGTTTTAAATTGCAAAAATTAAGAAAAATACGAGCTCGGAATCACTTTAGAAAGGAATATTATTTTTGTAAAGCGCATCACTTAAACCAATAAAATGTCGATACTGTACAATCATTTCGTATCACTGTATGTGTTTAAAGATCATTTTATTTTTTGATTGTAAATTATTAAAAAAATAATTGGTTTGTAGTTATTATTACAGTAAATATTGAAAATCCTGATGACAAATAAAAAAATCTCAGAAAATAAATAATCAAATACAAAAAATCCAATCTACAAAAAATCATAACAATTATTATCAATTTTGTAACTTTATTTATTAATTTATATTTTCACTAAATGATTATTCATTATAAGTAATGCTACAAACTCTAATTTCCTTATTATTTTTTGGAAAAAAGACCTTTTTTTATGGAAATTACACGAACAATTAAAGTTTATTATAGAAAAGCAAGCAGCCTATAATTTCATATTGATTAAGAGACTAAATAACCATGTTAGATCATCTCCAAAAATAAAATTCACTGCCACTTGATGTAATAACTCACATGTTTTTAAATGTATACCGAGACTAATTTAATTTTACCCAACAATATTCCCCATCTGCTGATTCCGTCAACTGCAAATATAGGTACACTCAAAATTTAAATGAATTTATACTACTTGTCGACCAATATTACAGTTAATATCATTTCACTGGAAATCAAACCCGGAATACCACATATCGTCAGCGCTGACACAGAGACAGGGAAAGGTCGTCAAACTGAGGTTGTTAAAATTTTTACGACTCGCGATCTTTACTGGATTATGGTGATTGTTTTTTGATTTTGATTTTTTTTATGTGGTGACAGTTTACGGCCTGCTGATCAGCAGTAAAAGGCGCAAGGGGCTGTAAATTGCAATTTAGGAATAATTTATTGACAGTAGTTGCAGTGGTGACTGTAAAAGTGTGTACAGACTGACAGGAGAACTGCAAATACGTCAGTAATCTATCCTACAGCCCTACTTGGTGTGTAATGTTTACCAATATACAAATAGTATTTTTTTAGTGTCCAAGAATATCCGTCTATAGGTACATATTGGTATCGTAAAGTAGACGTATACCAAATGATGATGTGAACTCCTCTAGGAAAGTTAATAATTACCTATCTGCACAACTTTTTTGACCGGATTGTAAATCAACGATGCTGCTTGTCGGTGAAATTATAGGCAAGGTCAAGCCGCGTTTTGTAGAACGTGTATCCAGCCCTAGGATGTGTTTGGGCGCTTGTAGACTTCGATTTTTTTCACCGGATATCGGACCGTGTTTTTTACCGGATTCGCGGTGGTGTACTGTTTGCGAATGTCTGTACATGCACCGGCAATTTTTAAAGTATTAATATAAAAAAACTGCACCACTGTTTCATGTAATTGGCTCCGCCATCGTCTGTAAGGGCATTAGCAGACAAAGATAAAGAAAATGTACTTGCTACCAATACCATAAACATTATAACATCAAAACGTAAAGTATTCAGTTTATGATTGCTACGTGTAAGAGGCATGACAATTCTTAAGATATGTGTAATGACAGGAACATAATATTTTGTTTCCAAGTGAATCAACCTGATTTACTTTTAGTAATAGTCGCCTCAACAAGGAGCCAACTTAAGGTAAGAAAACAATAGCATACATAGGTACCTACTATACTATTTTTCTATCTATTTAATATATTTATTTGAACCGTGATAACCCAGTGGGTATGACCTCTGCCTCCGATTCCGGAGGGTGTGGGTGCGAATCCGGTCCGGGGCATGCACCTCCAACTTTTCAGTTGTATGCATTTTAAGAAATTAAATATCACGTGTCAAACGGTGAAGGAAAAAATCGCGAGAAAACCTGCATACCAGATATTTTTTTTAATTTTTTGCGTGTGTGAAGTCTGCCAATCCGCATTGGGCCAGCGTGGTGGACTATTGGCCTAACCCATTCTGAGAGGAGACTCGAGCTCAGCAGTGAGCCGAATAACTGTTAATAATGATTTAAAAAAGACTGATATTCTTGTTATACGCAAGTAACAGATGCCCGCTACTCCTAGCGAAATTCAGTTTTTTACAAATCCTCCCGGAACCATACATTTTTTGGGTATAAAAAGGTAAGCCTGTCTTCTTTTTTCATGACCAATTTATTAGTGTAAGGTGACAGACAGAAAGACTTACTTTGCATTAATATTTATAATAGTATATAATATAGTAAAGCATTCTCACAAAACAACCTGCCCAGTGCTTGTCAAAAGTTGTATAATTTCATCTGCCTTGCCCTCAAACCTAGTAGTAAACTCCAAGCTAATCGACATACCTACTTGACTTTTACACACAAAAAGCTTATATTTCATTTAGTTATACCTACTTTATTTATGCGCTTCATAGTACTTATATTACAGATAAATATATATTATTTAAAAAAACTTAAATAGAAGGTTGAAGTTAAATTAATGATTAAAATTAAAACGCAAATAGTGCACTAATAGAGTTTATTTTTATATCGACCATGAGTGTTTATGATTGTAAAAAATACAAAATAACATCTTCAAGTAATAAATGACACACACTAACAAGTGTGAAGACTACACGCAAATCTGTGGATAATTGGATTATTATAGCTATAGAAGTCATTACTATAAAAATCCACTTTAATGTATCTTAAGTAAATAAAGTATTGTACTAGTAAATATTGAAATGTGGAAAATTCCGTAACAATTAATGTATTTTTATTAAAAATTAAGTTTTATAATTGTCTCATCAACACGTTGAATATACATTCTACGTACATTTACAACAAACTGTACAAAGGACATATTGTGTCAAAATAGGCCCACAGATTCGTTCGTGTCTTAATTTTAGAAATGTGCCAAATAGGCCCACCGATACGTTAGTTTCTTAATAAATGTGCCAAAATAGACCCACAGATTCGTTTGTTTCTTAATTTTAGAAATGTGCCAAAATACGCCCACCGATTCGTTAGTTTCTTAATAGATGTGCCAGAATAGGCCCACCGTTCGTTATAAAGTGCAATGTGGTCACTCACTAGTACCCAACATCGTTTTAAACTTTCTACTATTATGTATTCTGTGGTTTTATGCAGTTAAGTATTTTGATTCTTTAATTATTGTTAATTAGCCTTCCAATAAGTTGTTATTCCTTTAATTTAATGAACGGTTCGGGTCATAACGGATACGCAGCGACCTCTGCCGGGTTATCATTAAAATATTACTGAGTGGACACCTTTCACGACAGCGGCGTACGGTCGTAAACGGCTGTCGGACTGTTGAAATCGTGTCCATGTTTGATGAGTTTGGTTTGTTTCCATTGCCATCTACTAAGCCGTTCAAGTCTGATGTGTGTTTTATTTTTAACCGACTTCCAAAAAGGAGGAGGTTCTACGTTCGGCTGTATGTATGTTTTTTTTTTTTTTTTATGTATGTCCAGCGATAATTCCGTCATTTGTGGACCGATTTTGAAAATTCTTTTTTTGTTTTGAAGGGTTTGATTTCAGGGTGGTCCCATTTTTTTCATGTCAGGATCTGATGATGGCATCCTGGAGAAATCGAGGGGAACTTTCGAAAATCGTAGAGTCGGCTAGTGCGTTTGTTAGTGTTTGCATAAGGTATTTTAAATCAGTTCAATTTTATGAAGGTTTGGAGTTGGTCTGATGATGGAGCCGAAACACAGACGACGGAACTCGTCAACGATTTACAGCAGGTACCTTTTGTTTGGGCTTGATTTATTTGTATTGATGAGAACTTTCCACCTAGATGGGTTGTGACTGTATTAAGGGTCTGATGATGTGATGATGAAGACGAAGGACAGTTAAGAGAACTCCTCAACGGTTCGCAGTAGCTACCTTGTTTGGACTTGATAAATTTGTATTGATGAGAACTTTCCACCTAGATGGGTTGTGACTGTATTAGGTCTGGTGATGAAGACGCAGGATAGTTAAGGGAACTCCTCGACGGTTCATAGTAGCTACCTTGTGTTTTGACTTGATAATTTTTAATTTATGAGATCTTTCCACCTGGATAGGTTGTGACTGTATTAGGGGTCTGGTGATGAAGATGAAGGAGAGTTAAGGGAACTCCTCGACGGTTCATAGTAGCTACCTTGTGTTTGGACTTGATCAATTTTATATTGATGAGAACTATCCACCCATATGGATTGTGACTGCACAGGGCGTCTGGTGATGAAGACGGAGGACAGTCACGTTATCTGAATATTCATATAACGTGTGGATAAAGGGGGAGTGAAATTTTGTATTTGAATTAAGGTAGTATTTTTAAAATTGGGATCGTTTGTAGGACTTAGATACTTATCATTAGAAAATAACGTTTTAACTAATTGCTTATTAATTTTTGTTCACACTCAGTAGTATGTGTGCTAACACTAAAAATTAAAAAATAAAAATTTTAATAAAAAAAATTCAACCGACTTCCAACTCAAAAATTAACCTAAACTAAAAAGCAAAAAATAATATCTTACCTATGTGCTACCTTCTGATCAGTTTGAAGGCGGTGCCAATACAGTGTCATGTTTTAATTAAAGCCGTTTCTGAAAGAACCACAGAAATTTTGTGATTAAAACGGCTTGAATTAAAACATCACTGGCTTGGCACCGCCTTCAAACTGATCAGAAGGTAGCACATAGGTAAGATATTATTTTTTGCTTTTTAGTTTAGGTTAATTTTTGAGTTGGAAGTCGGTTGAATTTTTTTTATTAAAATTTTATTTTTAATACTTCCTACCAAAATTGGCGTGCACTAGGTTTTTAACTAGGGTAGGTAGTAATTTTGTACAATTTAACATTGGTATGTCCAAATTGCACAAAATTTAAAATTTCCAGTTTAGCACTGACTCCTCAGAGTGGACAGTGCATTTAAGAATCTTTTAAAGCAACTCACTACCTGTTAATAGGGGACTTTCAGATTCTATTACAGTAAGAGTCACGTTCATACTGTAATAGAATCTGTATTATAATCTGTATAGAAGCAAAATAGTAGACACAGACACTTGAGGGCGCATGTTACGATCATAGTCATGTATGTACAAGTTTTATAAATCAATCCTCACTGTTCAATAAGTCGGTCGTTCTTACAAAGTACCATTAATAAATACAAATAAAAGCAAGCGTTTGACATTTAATGAAATGAAAAATACTGAATTTAAGTAATACGCATTCTCGAAAATTTTAACTGTCAAGTTTTTGATGTCAAATATGGTTAGTGAATGTATTGGCCTTAATTATAACAATACGACTTCAACTAACCTAATTTCTAAATTTGATGCTAATAGGACCTAGAACTAGTGGTGAAGTAAATCATACACGTCTGCTCCAGAGAGGTCGCCAATATGCATTGTAAGGTCTTTATAGGTAACTTATAATTACGACGTACGATATTTAACGTGTATGAATGGACACGCACACCAATCAGGCCAATCTTGAAGTGTGAATAGTTTGAAAGGAAATCTGACGCCCCTGGGTGTTAATTTAAAAATCGTTAAATTTTATTGTCCGATGAAAAGAATCACTGAAAACACGAAACGCATCGAAAACTGTTGAGTACGGTTGGCAACTAAGTTTTGATAGTACATCATTGAAACAAAATAATGTGTGTAACGTTTTGTACTGACACAAACAACAAACTGACAGACAAACTTGGCCTCATGTGAAAAACTGAACCTTTTAACAGGAAATCTGGATTATTGAATATTTTTTATTGAGCATGATGACTTTCAAATTTCATCAGTGTCACAATTTTTTTATTACTTACCTACAGTTCGTGCGCTATAGCATGGTGCGGGTGACAGTTTGTTTCACTCTCCAAAGTCTGCCGCGATTCACGATAAATTAATTCAAATTTAAATTTCATTTAATTGAATTAGGCTTAGTTTACAAGCCCTTTTGAAACGTCAAATTATGCCATAACTTAATATCCTTCGAGTACTCGTCGTATTACCTCCACATTGTAACGCCACTAGCGATCTTCGTTATAGTATCGCCTTCAAAGTCTTAAATATGGGTCTTTATTTAGTTGCTGTGGTAGGAAAGAATGAGCGATATTTTCGATTTGGCCGCTATTTGTCAACAATATATGAGGGATATCTCGTAAGTCCATCGTTGACGCAGCCTATTTGTATTGGCCCATAAAGTTTGTATAGAATTAAGTGATAAGGCAGCACAATCGATTACTTCGAGATATTAGTGATCATGATCAATTGAAATTAATATATTTTTCACTCAATGTGTAATGTAATGTGTGTATGTAATGTGTGTTTGTTAACTTGCGTCGCCGCCCGTACGCGTTATCAATTTAAGCGCGCCGCTCACCGCGATGTGGGTTAATTATTGCGCCCAAGGATTCCGAGAGAAATGATTTTTATTGTAATGTCTCGTGGGCACTCTGCTCAATGCTGTTAACTTATTGGCTGACCACGTATTCATTATATTTTTGTGTTTGAACATTGATATAGGTAAATGCAGTTACAACAAAAATACTAGAACGTCTTCAAATATGTTAACAATATTTCTGATATATATCTAAAAAAAACACTAAACAAAAACACTAATCGAATCATATCGTATTTGGGAAAATCGCTCATTTAAGTACATACATGGATAAACATAAATAATATATTACCTATGTCTGTCTAGGTATATATGTTTTCTTTTTGTTAAATTTTCAGACATTTTTCATTGTGAGCGGAACACAAACATGAAGGACAAATATATAGTTGAAATGAAATAGATATACCATAAATATGATGAAGTAAATTGAATGAAATTAATGTTGTAAAGATCAAGCTCCAGTGTTCGTGTAATCCAAAGCTTCCAAAAGTACAAAACAACCAATAATGGGGATACTAGGTTTGAATATATTGATTTTTATGATACATTCGGGTAAATAAGGTCAATGTTAACTAATTTATACATAAAAAGCAAAGATTGTCTGGATATTTGCAAAATAAATGTGATTATAAAATTTCAAAATCTATTAAAAATCTTTTATCGTAATTATTATTATTATTAAGGAAGCTAAATCTGTAAGAAAATTCATACAGATTTAGCTTCCTTACATTAAATGTGACATTTTTTAATATGTGAACTATAAACATAAACGCACAAATAACAAAGATATTAGTAATTTTGTTTGAACGCACATACAAATCTAACGATCATTACATTACCTACGACGTCATTAGTTCGTGCCATTTTGTATGGGGCGTTTTTCAGGGATCCGTGGCAGCGCCGCAAATCTGACCCTTTAAATCCCTGTAGCTCCGAAAGTATTGATCTTATCAAAATTGATTTACTATTAGCATACTCTTAATTTATATACAATTTAAAAATCTGTCATCATCCCTATTATTATGATTCCCTTCAAAAGATCAATCATTAGCAATAAAAGACGAAAACAATAATGAAAACGAGGGACACGTCAAGACCAAGAATCATGAAGATGTAGAAATCATAGACCGTATTTGTTATGAAATATTTAGTGCTATACCTAGGTACTTGGTTTGAATACATTTGGAATTTGACAATTTGAATTCTTACGATTGGTTAGTTGCCTAACTGTCAAAGCGAAGCTTGTCTGGGTCCGCTGGTATAATAATATATGTGTATTTTGTGTATAATGAGCCGTCAGGGGCATGCACCTCCAACTTTTCAGTTGTGTGCATTTTAAGAAATTAAATATCACGTGCCTCAATCGGTGAAGGAAAACATCGTGAGGAAACCTGCATACCAAAGAATTATCTTAATTCTCTGCGTGTGTGAAGTCTGCCAATCCGCTTTGGGCCAGAGTAGTGGACTATTGGCCTAACCCCTCTCATTCTGAGAGGAGACTCGAGCTCAATAGCTCAACGGTAAGAGCGGTCGGACTCATCACCAAGGGGTGGTGGTTCGATCCCCGCCCCGTTGGTCTATTGTCGTACCCACTCCTAGCACAGTCTTTGTCATATTAAGAAAAATATGGCAAATATTCTTTAAAAAAAAAACTTTCTTTTCTTGGACTCAAAAAAAATTGTAAAACTTGTGTGATAAATAAACGATTATTAATCTCGTATGTTTGGTATATCAGTAGGTACTGGGTACTTAGTTATATTTTTCCTCGTGCCTTAATTTGCAATTTCTTGGTTTAAAGTAAACTAATTACGCTTCGGTGGTCCGTTAAATTAATAGCGAGAACGTTAAGCGTTGATTTTGTATTATTTTTTATTTTTTTTAAATTGATATTTCGATGACGATAATCATTTTGGTGAGAGGTAGACACTTCAATTTTGATTTTGAAGATGACCTCTAATAAAATTTTGTTTTTAACCGACTTCCAAAAAGGAGGAGGTTCTACGTTCGGCTGTATGTTTTTTTTTTTTTTTTTTTTTTTTTTTTTTTTTTTTTTTTTTTTTTTTTTTTTTTTTATGTATGTCCAGCGATAATTCCGTCATTTGTGGACCGATTTTGAAAATTCTTTTTTTGTTTTGAAGGGTTTAATTCCAGGGTGGTCCCATTTTTTTAATGTCAGGATCTGATGATGGCATCCTGGAGAAATCGAGGGGAACTTTCGAAAATTGTAGAGACGGCTAGTGCGTTTGTTAGTGTTTCCATAAGGTATTTTAAACCACTACAATTTTATGAAGGTCTGGAGTTGGTCTGATGATGGAGCCGATACACAGACGATGGAACTCGTCAACGATTTACAGCAGGTACCTTTTGTTTGGGCTTAATTTATTTGTATTGATGAGAACTTTCCACCTAGATGGGTTGTGACTGTATTAAGGGTCTGATGATGAAGACGAAGGACAGTGAAGAGAACTCCTCGACGGTTCACAGTAGCTACCTTGTGTTTGGACTTGATAAATTTGTATTGATGAGAACTTTCCACCTAGATGGGTTGTGACTGTATTAGGGGTCTGGTGATGAAGACGAAGGATAGTTAAGGGAACTCCTCGACGGTTCACAGTAGCTACCTTGTGTTTTGACTTGATAATTTTGTATTGATGAGAACTTTCCACCAGGATAGGTTGTGACTGTAATAGAGGTCTGGTGATGAAGATGAAGGAGAGTTAAGGGAACTCTTCGATGGTTCACAGTAGCTACCTTGTGTTTGGACTTGATAAATTTTATTTTGATGAGAACTTTCCACCCATATGGATTGTGACTGCATAGGAGGTCTGGTGATGAAGACGGAGGACAGTCAGTTCACACTCAGTAGGTGTAACACTAAAAACTAAAAATTAAAAAATAAACTAAAAATTAAAACAACTAACACTAAAAATTAAAAAATAAAAATTTTAATAAAAAAAATTCAACCGACTTCCAACTCAAAAATTAACCTAAACTAAAAAGCAAAAAATAACATCTTACCTATGTGCTACCTTCTGATCAGTTTGAAGGCGGTGCCAATCCAGTGTCATGTTTTAATTAAAGCCGTTTCTGAAAGAACCACAGAAATTGTGTAATTTAAACGGCTTGAATTAAAACATCACTGGCTTGGCACCGCCTTCAAACTGATCAGAAGGTAGCACATAGGTAAGATGTTATTTTTTGCTTTTTAGTTTAGGTTAATTTTTGAGTTGGAAGTCGGTTGAATTTTTTTTATTAAAATTTTTTTATTACAAAATTCCCGATAAAGCAATAGGTCAGTTTATTCGAGCGTGGATTATTTCTCGTCAGAAAAAGACGTACTGACATATCGTGGATTAAAGTAGATTTTCATCCTAAGAAATAAGCCCGCTTCATCTCAGATTGCATCATAACTTAACATCATGAGAGACTGTAGTTAAGGGCTAACTTGTAGATAATAAAAATAAATAAATAAAAAAAAACAGCCATCTAGTACCGTCTTAAACCTATTATGAAGTGACAAAGAGTGACAAAGTCAGGATCCTCTTTAATCCTCCTCCTCTCTAAATTTTGTGTCACATGATGCAGTTTACATTTCTTTTTTTTCATCTTGCCACCTATACGGCCTTATCATGCCACGTATTCTGTTTTCATCTATTTAAGCAACACCTCTGTTTACAGAAGGACAGACAAAGCATACTAGAAGATACCTATTGCATATTCACTCTTGTCTTAAGATGCCCAGGATGTAAGGTTCAGGAAACACATCAGACTTCGGGAGAATGTTACATAGGTACTTACCTTAAGTATAAAAAATGAAGAACCAAAACGCTTTGTACGAGTTCTAGGGATGCCAATGACGAATGGATGATAACTCACCATAATATGTAAGGGTACTCAGTTATATGACAATCTGCCAAACTCCATTATGGAGTTGAACAACATAAAAGCATTCAAGAAATCGATTAAATCCTACATCCTCACAAACTCAGTCAAAATAATGAAAAAACATGTAATTAAAATTTGATTACATGCATGCTGTCGCCAAAAATGACGACATGTTAACTCTAAGTGAAGTGAACAGTACGTTCTTTTTTGGAGAAATTAATGTCTTTAAACCGAAGTCTTGCAAAGCGATGACCTGCCTCGTCACTTTGATACGGTTGTCGTTAGTAATAAAAAAAACAATATATTGAACCGATTGGCATATAAATCCGTAGACAAAACCTAAGCTAGAACATACGAAAATACCATACAGTTTGATATATATGAAACTAAAAAAATAACTTGCAATAATTACGAAAACATAATAACACTTTGCAGGTATTAATTAGTGATTATTTTTATTATTTTCAACGTCATGCCTTTATAAGCGCTCAACCTTGCCAACATGTCATTTGTCTGTCAGATATAAATTAACAATCAAGCAATTATAATTACCCATTTATAGTGTAGAGAATGTTTCTTATGCACTGTGTACAATGTCCATACATACATACGATGTATTGTGCAATTGCGTAAATATTGCTTTTTAACGGGAGGTTTGGATTCAATGCTCAGATTGGCACATATATTTTTTTTAATTGAATGAACAGGCTTAATTCACTATTTTGGTCTTTATTATTAACTTATTGCAGTGGACAACAAAGTGTCATCTACATATTAAATGATATACACCGTAAGTACCGGATGACATTTGTAATTTGTATCATAGTATGTGGATGTCATTTTGTCAATTGATTTGTTTTTTATTTTGATGGGTTGATAATAAAAACCAAAATAGGAAGTAGGCCAGCAGCAGGCTAATTCACTATCTTTGACGTATGCTAATTGACATTTAAACGAGATTCTATGTAAGAAATGTCATTCAGTGCTTACTGGTGGATATCATACAGTATCTGTTCATATCGCATATGTTATATAGTATCTGATGGCGTTCATCGTCACTCAACATCAGGTGACCCGTTTAACCCGCTAAATACCTTGTATATGACAAAATAAAATGCAAATACCTACATGTTTTCCACTAATTAATCATTTTAATGCCAATACAAGTAAATTTAACGAGATTTAAAGGTAAAATAATTATATTCGTAATGCCATAAAACAGCTTTAGTACTGACTTCAGTGTATATATGACTCCTATAACCAATATACAGTTTTAAACTTCAGAGCCTCGATAGCCGAATGGGAAACGGGCAGCACTAATCACCGAGAGATGGAGGTTCGATCTCCGACCGCTTGACTATATCTACCCACCTTTAACATCGTCTTTTCCAACAATTGGAGGGGAATCAACCAAAATGCAAAAAAAATCCTATTTAAAAAAAAACAAAACTTGCCTACTTCAATTTGATCTAGTCAGGAACTTCTTCTTTGCAATCAAAAAAAATATTTTCTCTTATTAGCATACAAAGGAAGCTTCGAATTTCACACAAATCCGCAAAGCGTATCATTCAATACACAATAGTTCATGTTCACAATAGATCGTTAATTTAAATTGTTTGAATATTTACAATCATTAACAAATCTTAATCGGCTCATTATTGCATACGAGTCTCCTGGGTGAGAGGGGTTAAAAGTACATACACAAATAAAAGTTAAACATAAAAAAAGAACTAGTCCTATTTTTTGGAAAAAATTTACTTTGCAGTAGAAAAAATAAAACTAAACTTTCATGACTTGAAACTACTCTTCAAAAATAATTACTTAGTCGCTCAACAAATTTTTCAGCACATGGTATGACTAAACTGCACTGAAGGGTAGGTATGTAGTATTTTTGAATTTTGTGCAAAAATCCATATAACTTCAAAACCGTGAAATTTCGGCTAACATATATTGAGTCATTTTAGTAGGCCTTGATGTCAGCTATCACCCTGTATAAGTGAGGTTAAATAGGTACATTATAAGGTTAGTCGGAAAAAATCTCTCAAAATTCAGCAACGCAATAGTATCAGTGTATTGGTTTTGCAAGTGTATATGAGCGGCAGTGGGAGTAATCACTTATCACCAAGTATTCAACATGTTCCATCTTGTTTCGCCGACTCAAACTCAAACTCATCTTCTACGGAGGTTTGCAATGCAAAGAGTTTGAACTTTGGAAGCAGCAGCTGGGAACAATGATTTGATGCTCATCCCGTACTCAGGTAGATTTTTAAGTTATAGCTTGGCAACTTTGTTCGTGTAACGATTAATGAAAAACCCACGACAGATGCACGTCACTTCCCCGCACTCACGATTTCACACCCGCGCAGTCTTTCCCCCTGTCGCCTGTCGGAGTGTTATGAACTTGTCAAACTATACGAGGTTCGTCGATTATCGGTTGTCTTTGGTTTCCTTAAATCTTGCCTGTATAGTGCGCTGCAAAATTCGATATTTGTCTTTAGGCATGGAATGCCTTAAATACTACAGCAATAAAAAGTAATTCAACCTCTTCGGTCTCTCATTTCTGACAGCAATTACCAATCACATAAATAAGAACACGTTTTAAACTAGACAAAGGAAACTAACGACGTAATAATAGAGAAAGGGTTTCGGACGATCACCCTCATATTAAGATATATTCGAAACAATTCTCCATATACAAGCGATTGTTTCAAATTTCCACTGACGTAGAGAACGTCCGGACACATCGAAAGTCGTAATTAAGACGACGATAAATAACAGGGAGGCGGGCGGATGCAAGGCGGAGGGCAGACGAGCGGACTTGCTGACTTTTTACTGAATAGCTCAACGGTAAATGGGTCGCACTTATCACAGAAAGGTCGTTATTCGATCCTCGCTCGTATTCTTCGATTAGTTGCAGAAGCTAATATTTCTCATATTTAAAAGATGTGGAAAGATAAGTCACCCAAGGGTAAAGTTCGGCATCTGTCAGTCATAAAGCGGGCTAAATAAATGGCGATTCAGGGGCTTTGGTAAGGTTCCTGCAAGCTAACCTCCAACACGATTGCTGCCTCTGCTATCACAGAGTGCTGCCTGGTGGAGGGAAAAGCTAACCTCGCCCTTATTCAAGAACTCTAGACCTCAAACAGCGATCTCAGAATCTCAGCTACTATCCTCGGACTGAATGCTTACGGTAAGTTATTGTAACATACCAAAGGCACAGAGCCCAGAGTCTGTATCGTTTTTGATAGGTCCATTAACTCTCTATATAATTCTGTCCCGATGACCTTGTGGCAACAAAGGGTGAGAGGGGCAAAGAATCTGTTTGCTTTCCTACCCGGCGAAGTAACAAATCCCGCAGTTGAATGCCAGGTAGTCGAATACGCCCGGAAACAAAATGCGGATATACTGGTGTAATGACGAGAATGCCCATCACGACGCCTGGAGGAGCACTGACACAAGACCACACTGACACATAAAGAGGTGAGTTTCTTTACCATTTCCTCTTAGCCAACAACCTTCTGCTGTACACATCTAAGTTAAATATTACATAAAAATTTTAATAAAAAAATTCAACCGACTTCCAACTCAAAAAATAACTTTAACTAAAAAGCAAAAAATAACATCCTACCTATGTGCTACCTTCTGATCAGTTTGTAGGCGGTGCCAAGCCAGTGTCGTGTTTTAATTAAAGCTGTTTCTGGAATAACCACAGAAATTTTGTAGTTTAAACGTATTTAATTAAAACATCACTGGCTTGGCACCGCCTTCAAACTGATCAGAAGGTAGCACATAGGTAGGATGTTATTTTTTGCTTTTTAGTTAAAGTTATTTTTTGAGTTGGAAGTCGGTTGAATTTTTTTATTAAAATTTTTATTTTTTTATTTTTAGTGTTAGCATACCCACTGCGTGTGTACAGTCATAACCTATCTAAGTAAAAAGTTCTTATCGATACAAAATTATCAAGTTCAAACACAAGGTAGCTACTGTGAGCCGTCGAGGAGTTCTCTTCACTGTGCTTCGTTTTCATCACCAGACCCTTAATACAGTCACAATCCAT
Organism: Bicyclus anynana; assembly: GCF_947172395.1. Taxonomy (NCBI): domain Eukaryota; kingdom Metazoa; phylum Arthropoda; class Insecta; order Lepidoptera; family Nymphalidae; genus Bicyclus; species Bicyclus anynana. The sequence continues at coordinate 18,036,753 of NC_069087.1, read as the reverse complement.
CTAGGTGGAAAGTTCTCATTAAAACAAATTTATCAAGTCCAAACACAAGGTAGCTACTGTGAACTGTCGAGGAGTTCTCTTCACTGTCCCTCGTCTTCATCATCAGACCCTTAATACAGTCACAATCCATCTAGGTGGAAAGTTCTCATTAAAACAAATTTATCAAGTCCAAACACAAGGTAGCTACTGTGAACTGTCGAGGAGTTCTCTTCACTGTCCCTCGTCTTCATCATCAGACCCTTAATACAGTCACAATCCATCTAGGTGGAAAGTTCTCATCAATACAAATTTATCAAGCCCAAACACAAGGTAGCTACTGTGAACCGTCGAGGAGTTCTCTTCACTGTCCTTCGTCTTCATCACCAGACCCTTAATACAGTCACAACCCATATAGGTGGAAAGTACTCATCAATACAAATTAATCAAGCCCAAACAAAAGGTGACTGCTGTAAATCCTTGACGAGTTCCATCGTCTGTGTTTCGGCTCCATCATCAGACCAACTCCAAACCTTCATAAAGTTGTAGTGGTTTAAAATACCTTATGGAAACACTAACAAACGTACTAGCCGTCTCTACAACTTTCGAAAGTTCCCCTCAATTTCTCCAGGATGCCATCATCAAATCCTGACATGAAAAAAATGGGACCACCCTGGAAGTAAACCCTACAAAACAAAAAAAAAATTTTCAAAATCGGTCCATAATTGACGGAATTATCGCTGGACATACATAAAAAAAAAAAAAAAAAAAAAAAAAAAAACATACATACAGCCGAACGTAGAACCTCCTCCTTTTTGGAAGTCGGTTAAAAACAGTGAAAATACCACTGTGCCTTATTATTTGGACGCAATTCGGATTGGTTCTTCACTTCTATAACACCTTCTCGAAATACTGACGGCTCACTACTGTTTGCGTCGCTTTCAAGCCGAACGCATGCGAGGGAAAGGGTTGGCGTGATAGAGACCTAAATATGCGCGTACCTCCTTTTACACGATAATACGTCTACGTTTATCAGCCGATGGGTATGTTCATTGTAAGTCATTCTATGACTAAAAGCCAAAATCTAAAAATTTTGGATTAGGTCTCTCTCTAGTTTGCAAATCTTCAAGTGTGCACTGCCCCTAGCATTAAATCATGCGCTCGCGAGTGACATGACGTCGGGAACTGTTAATTGCTATAAACATAGGAATTTTCGTGAAACGCCACGATTTATGTCCCTTCGCTCTAGTTCATAGCGGGACTCCAACTAAACAACTCATGTTACTACAGTGTTCTAAATACCCTGAATATGGCAGGGCTTTTTCGTCTCACTACATCATAAAGGCTTTCTTTGGTCCCCGAATGAGATGCACAAAGTTATACTTTATACGCTAGCGTGGAATGTTTCTAATATTGAATTGGAATGTTGTGTTTTGCGCAATCTTGCATTAGCACCGTTGAGTTTCTTTAATGCCAACCTATCCAATCAGGTTATGCACGATCCTTATTGTTTTACAAAAAGATCCTTATTATTCTTCGGCCATCAGGGGTATGGTTTAATCTACTCTTATGAATCTCTTCTTCAATGCTGAGCTGGATCCTTTTTCAAGGTTGTGCCAAATACGACATAGTGGTGTTCTCATGCTTATACTACTTTTGGTTTTTGACTCGCCCAAGTAGTCTGGGTATCAGATTCTTCAATATTGATAAGGGGGTTAAGTGTGGCACAATTTTTGAAATAAATATTATTTCGTTCTTTCCTTTTTTATCTTCTATTAATTGACATTGTACTTACATTAAGCCTCTAAATGGTACAATGATACAGCTATGGTATTCGAAGGTCTTTGGTGCAGTAGAGGTTAGTTGGGAAAAAACTGGCATATCCCTTAGGCGAACTAATAAATTATTAAAAAAAATAAACAAAATACTAAATCAACCGCCCATCACCCATCCATACATAATGGTATCCGCCCAAGATCCAATAAATCTCATCCAGCCATTAGAAAATAGTAAATAACTGTAACACATGAAAAAAACTAATTATTCATACATGAAACTACAAATAATATCGCCCTTACACACATACATATAAAGCTCAAATTAGCTAACTCTAACCCTTTAAGTAACGTACAGCCTTAAGAAACAAGTCCTTATTCCTTATTTGATCGCATTAACACTCACATTCAATAACAGACTCTAAACTAGGTTACTTTAAAGTTCAAAATCAAACGTATTTTACATACAGTAATAAATGAGTATACGGTCCTACAAAACTTACTCGGTATCAATATTCAATAGAATCAGGTAAGAGACTGCAGTGTATTGCCATTTGAATTTCAATCTTTTTGCATTGGAATAAAACGTAATTTCGGTTGAATGTGATAAGTGGCCATTTATAGAATCAATCACAAATCAATAGTGGCGTGGTGGAATGGTGCATCCCAGTATGTATGGGTTTAATTGTGGGGTTGGCGTTATCATTTGTTAGGTGGATCGTGCGCAGGCGCATAGATGGTAATCTCCGGATATCTGGAAGATATTTAATTGATGGTAACTTGAATAAGTGTCTGTGTTTAGCTCTGTCATGCGGATTTTGAGATCTTGGTTCAAAAAAAACATTTAAGAACAATTTTCCTAATCAGTTAGACGTTTGGAGGTTTGTGACATCCCATCTACGTGTTTCAGAGAACACGGCCTCCGTAGCGCAGTGATATTTGCAGTGGTCCTGGGTTCGATGCCCAGGTGGGCTGATTAAGATTTTCCTAATTGGTTCAGGTCTGGCTGGTTATCACTCTACCGGCAAAGACGTACCGCCAAGCGATTTTCATCCTCCTCCTAACAAGTTAGTCTACTTCCATCTTAGACTGCATCAGCACTTACCATCAGGTGAGATTGTAGTCAAGGGTTAACTTGTAAAGAATAAAGAAAAACGCGTTGAGATAACAGCCTGAGATGACAGACTTTGTTAATATAAATGTATCTGCTTCTAATACAGTAAGCAAATTCATTTGCAACAAAAATACTTACAATTATGTTTATTGAACGGTATTATCGCTCAACTTTTCTCTATGAATTGTTAAGTTAACCCTTAACTACTGACTACACTTTACATTTATGCGTGGATGCATCCCTTTTAATTGCAAAATGCGTAGACCATTCATTTGGATAGGTTGAAAGTGATTTAATGAATATTACCAGGTCATCAGTAGGTACTAATATGTTTCTCTGCAGGTCATCTCCTCCCGGACAAAAATCCAGGTGGGGGTACGGGCCTCGAGGCTACGCCTCCTTGCCCGGGTAAGGCGCGGGGGATCTTGTTCCCCCGGTCATGTTCTTCCAGCCCCTTTCGGGGCTGAGACCTTTCGGCCTAAGGGTAGTAGACGATGTTAGTCAAAGTGCCCCGCGCGGACTGCAATTACTCGCTATCCTGCGCTGGGGCGGTGTCAAGTCCGGTATGTGCGTCATCCATCTCGTCGCCATCTTCGTCGCCGTAGGCGTCTGCGCCTGCAGGTTCGGCCACTAGAAGGAGCTCGCGAGGTAGGGGACGCCCGTTCGGCGGTCTCTCGCGGTGGGGTGCGATGCCATGGAGGTGTTGGTATGGTCCGTTATCTGCGCGCACGAACATACGGTGCGCTAGATTCCGGACGAATTCTTCCACGGCGGGCGTCCTGGTGTCTCGGTGTATGACGTCATTCCTGACGTACCTTGGAGCTCCGGTGGCAAGGCGCAAGCACTTGTTCTGCTGGACCTGAAGCCGGTTCTTCTGGTACGCGGAGCACAGGGCGTACCAGGCTGGCGCCGCGTACGTGAGACGGGAGCGGACATAGGTGCTGATGATCTTCAGCTTGGTCCTCAGTGGGAGTCGGGATGTTAGTACCTGGTGCAACATCGACCTGGCCGCCGCAGCCTGACACACAGTGTGGTCCACCATGCGGATCATATTCAGGCTGGCGTCGATGTAGCATCCCAGGTAACGGACTGAGGTCTGCCATGCTATGCCCTGCCCTCGGAGCTGGAGATTACGTAGCGGCCTCCGAATGTTGAATGCTATGGCGGCCGTCTTTCCCACATTGACTGCCATTCTCCACTTGTCCAACCATTCGGGTAATAAGTCCAGCAGACGCTGCATTTTGTTGATGGCGACGATTTGGTGAAAGGATGATGCAAACTAATATGTTTTAGAATAATCGTAATTAATTCATTCTAAATAGCTTGATTATATTTCGTGAAAATTCGCAGATTTTTTTTTTTTAAATTCTACCGAAAAGTCTAGGACTTATAAAATATACCTATAAAATATGTTACTCGTTATGGAATATTCCTCGTTATTTAATAAAAACCTACTATATAATTTTCATCCTGACAGGACGAAAATCTTATCTTTGTTTTCAGAGACATGGCACAGGTAGTGCCATCTAGCGATGCTTTCACAAAGCATTCAAATACAATGCGCCTACGAAGTTTTAGCTTGATGACGATTCATGATTTATTTTTAAGCAAATGCAAATTACCTTTTTAATTTTATCGAATTAATCGAAAATAATAATTATAATAATAATAATAATAATGGGGCCTTTTTCTAGGTTGTGCCATATGTTACAGGGCATTCTTTAGTGCTCCACTGTTTGAGTGGACAGTTAAGCCATAATATGTTATAATTTAGATTTTATGTGATATGTGGCATTACTTAAAAATAAAGATCTTTTCTTTCTTTCTTTCTTTCTAATTATGTGAATTATAATCAAACCCGATTTTTAGGTAGTGAAGTTTATCGTGTTGAATTAATATTAGTATCTCAATGAATGAAAAGTTTGTAGGTACAATATTATGTAATATAATGTACCTAATATACGAGGTATTTTCCAAAAAATGTTTAAAATTTTCATGAGATAAGTTGATATTTCCAGTTTATGATTTTAATTTAATGAGACGTAATAGCCCTATGGATCCTCTGCCTTCGATTTGTGGAGCGTGGGTTCGAATCCGGTCCGGGGCATGCACCTCCAACTTTTCTGTTAGGTATGTGAATTTTAAGAAATTAAATATCACGTGTCTCAAGCGGTGAAGGAAAACATCGTATGGAAACCTGCATGCCATGCATGGCCCACCGTGGTGGACTAAGGCCTGACCAAAGGCAGTACTTCTCCAGATTTTTCACAAATTTTACTCATAAATAATTATTAAAAAGCTGGTTCATCATCATCATATCAGCCGATAGACGTCCACTGCAGGACATAGGCCTTTTGTAGGGACTTCCAAACATCACGATACTGAGCCGCCTGCATCCAGCGAATCCCTGCGACTCGCGACCTGCGACTCAAAAAGCTGGTTATTTCTATAATATTATCTCAACCATCCATAGTTCATAAGTTAAAACACTACCAGCACAAGTTTCTGGACAAGTCTTTTTGTAAAAAGCTCTTATTATTAACAACCTATATTCGACTATGTTCACTGTTGAGCACGTATCTACTCTCAGAGGATGAGAGGGCTACCGGCTAAGCTAATTTCTAGTCCACCATGCTGGCCCAATGCGGATCGGCAGACTTCACACACGTAGAGAATTGAGAAAATACTCAGGTGCTTACCTGTTGTAGATGTTTTCTCACGTTTTTCCTACACCGTTGGAGACACGTGATGTTTAATTTCTTAAATGGCACATCATCATTATCAACCCATATTCGGCTCACTGCTTAGCTCGAGTCTCCTCTCAGAAAGAGAGGGGTTAGGCCAACAGTCCACCATGCTGGCCCAATGCGGATTGGCAGACTTCACACACGCAAAGAATTAAGAAAATTCTCTAGTATGCAAATTTTTTCACGATGTTTTCCTTCACCGTATGAGACACGTGAGATTTAATTTCTTAAAATTCACACAACTGAAACGTTGGAGGTGCATGCCTCGGACCGGAGTCGAAACAACACCCTCCGGAATCGGAGGCAGAGTTCATATCCACTGGGCTATCACGGCTCTAAAAAAAAGCACATATCTAAATAAAAAGATTCGAACCTACGTACCTACGCCCTCCGAATCAAAGGCAGAATCATACCCACTGGGCCAGCACGGCTTTCACGACATAAAAACTCTACTATTACTAAAAGTCTCCATATCCCTAGTATGTAACTAAAAATTTGTAACTACCCACATTTCTTGCAAATAAATAATTTTTATTCTCGGCGTCGTCAGGTAGTGTCGCGTCAGCTTGTCTGACATACGTTGGGACGGCTGCTCGGCTCGGGTGTGACGGCGTTCCGTACTAATCCATTTCCGATCATCCTGTATATACGTGTAAGTACATACCTCTTTATATTTGTTATTTTGGGGGTGGTTTTGTGGATTACATTGTAACGTTGACACGTAAAGAGAACTCTATGGACATATTTTTTTATCCAGCATGATTTTTTTGGCACTATAATGGATTCCATAATTGTTTTTTTTTTAAATTAACGTCCCCCAGCTCCTTAGCAGAATAAAATAATTATTAAAATCATCTTATTTACGATAATTTTTATTTACCTACTTATCATACCACCACCTTTTACATTAAGATCGATTTTATCGTAAATACATAATATGTCGTAATAAACGTCCCTTAGCACATTTTGTATGTTTCCGAGATTGACTGAGGAAGTTCTTTATAAAAAGTACACCTAAAACTACAATCGTTATGTATACTTTATAAAAATAATTATATTGAAAACCCCTGAAACCTAAGTAATAATAAATGATGGATATTTCCAACATGTCCACAATCGACATATAGGAAACTGTCTGTAGAAATAACTAAATCCAATCAGATTTCTCCACCAGGGAATCGTGAGGTGGAAATCCAGCCAGAATCTATCACTGTCCGTATCGCTTACCGCAAGCCTGCATAAGTCCCACAAGTATAACACAATTTTGACATACCATTGATCTATCCAAACGGGGATCATCTCAACACCTAGCTCCTGTCTCCCAAGGGATGTCAACCCGGACTAAACCACTCCTGCACTATACGATAACCAACTGCGTTTTATCTATTCAACATACATCGCCGCTCTTATTCGCTTCTACAAAAACGATCGCACTATCTCACTAGCAATGTACACGAAACAATTTCTTATAACCACAACTTAATATAAGGGAGCGTTCTTTTTATTTGCAAAACAAAAAGGCTTATATCACAACTCAATGGCATTCAAAATGCAACGTTAGATACATTAATAGTAAGAATGCTTTTCGTATGTAGACATTTTGTGTTTATAGTTCTTCAGTGGCTAGGACACAGAGTAGATAGTTTGAAAGACAGGTTCTATCAAGCAGTGACAACTACATATTGTGTATTTTATTCGGTAGGTGTAACCTCTGCTTTGAATATGTAGGTGCTCTATGAAATTGGCTTGTACCGTTTGATGTGGTGCAAAATATAATACCTTATTACATAAGAACTAAGAGTTAGTTTGGATTGGCAGATGGACTGTTTTATAAGATATCGCATGTTTTGGAAACGTGTCAAACATTAAACGTTCAAATGTGTTGATAGAGTGATTCGACTTCCAATAGAAAGTCGGAACAAGATATATTCGTGTTAAATTGATTCCAACTGTCTAGATTTCCTGAGAGAATTATTAATATGCAAATAAAGCAACTCTGAGTTAAGAGTATTATCAGTAGAAAGTAGTGTATCTGCGTGATTGAATCATAGAAGATGAGATCCGCAGAAGAACCAGTCACCCGCAATGCTAAAGTGACAATAGGCAAGGCCGAAAATCCGATAGGCATATGGATCTCAACGTGCTGGAGTAACGACCCTGCATCGGAAAGCATAGTGTTGGTTGAGCCCCCTTAGGTGAACCTACTGGGGTCTCAACATGCTGGAGTGGCGACCCCACATCGGAAAGCGCAGTGTTGGTCGAGCCCCCAGTAGGTGAACCTACAACAATAAGCGGGTTACAAGAAGCCGGTGAATGCAAGGGGTCTACGTCCAGCAGTGGACGTCCAACGGATTACTCAGACTAACTTACGACAAAAAAATAAATAAATAAAGACCTGTCTCGCTAGACGTTACTTTTCTATCAAAGTATATTATGATCAACGATGTAATGCGATTTTAAAAACTGTCTCTATAGAATCGATAATACATAGTTGTAATCGTATTCTCCGATTAAAGAGCACCGAAAAAATTTTTTTTTTTGTGTAGTTGAGTGGTGTATATACAAAATCTAAACTCGTTTTCCTCAGATAATGACAGACAATTTTGTTCATGATTTTGGGTGCGATACTAGTCCTCATGTAATTAGTCTGAGGCTGATAAAGATAGTGATGATCTAATTTTCTAAATTTTAAAATATATTTATAGCTTTAAAAAAATTATAATAAGTAAATGATGAATTTAAATTAAAGAGACAATCAACGATCAATGAAGCCTTGATTTATAGAAAACTACACTGTTATCTACCCCATATACAATCAAGGGCTGCGGAACCTTGGCGAGCGTAACAAAAAAAAAACAAAAATTAAAAAAGTAACCATAAATATCCCAGTTATCAAGATTGGGCGGGAGTTTAACGTTTTAATAAATAACTCGTTGGATGGTTTTTTTGACTCAAATTAATAATAATACGGCATAAATCAATAAAAGAATGGAAACGTTGGACCGGCTCTGAATGATTTGTTGTAAGGTGAGGCGCTCTGCCGTCTGTGCGACGTGGCTACTGTGCACCCGCAGTCTTGATACTTGCAAGGAGATATCATTTAATGAAAAAGGGACAGAATAGAATTCACGAAAGTTCTGCTTCATCATTCATCATCATCATCATATCAGCTGATGAACGTCCAATACAGGACATATAAGCTTTTTGTAGAGATTTCCAAACATCAAGATCCCGAGTCACCTGCGTCTAGTGAATCCCTGCGACTAGCTTGATCATTGATGTCGTCAGTCCACCTGGTGGGGGGACTGACACTGCGCTTTCTAGTGCGGGATCTCCATTCAAGCACCTTGGGACTCCAACGTCCATCGGCTCTTCCAAGTATGTGCCTCACCCATTGCCACTTTATTACATTTACATTATCAGCAATTTATAAATGGCCTACTACAGGGTCAGACCTCCTTTCTTCACACACAATTTCGTATTTTCTGTGAAAAATCGAGGATTCGTCTACGTCCACTTCCACATTCAATACATACGTAGTTATTATACGAAATTTGGAAGCTTTAGGTACCTGGAAAGTTGTTGTAAATAGAAATTTTATAGATTTTGACGTATATTTTTCGAATTTCAACTTTTCCGCCTCCTATCTTTGTCGATTGCTCCGCCAATTTTCTTTCAAAAATCAGTTTTTTGAAAATTTCCTTACTCTTTTTTTAAATTACTTTAGGTACCGACCATGAAAATACTAGTGAAAAAAAATATTGAAAAAAAGTTTCCTGCGGTATTGTAAAATGATAAAATAAATTGAAATGATTGTAAATAAACTGTTTTATCGTAGGGAAGTCTGGGAATGAACTGATCTGTAAGACAGATATCGGTAGTTACATTAAAGTAAATTCATAAAAACCGTATAATTGTATAGGTTGTGTATTTTATTCGTATGCTATACAGTATAGATATTGGCTATACCTAATGACGAATTTCATTCAAAGTAAAAGTCCAACAACAGTCACAACACCCCATGTTCAAAAACGGTAGTGTATTAAAGTATCGGGAAGTGTCGGAGGCGGTACATAAAGCTAGTCCTATATCAGTCGATATCTCGTGAGTCTAGATGCCGGCCCACCTCCAATAAAGTGCAGCGATCAATTCCGACGGACTCCTTTACCCCGGGCACAGTGACAGATGCGATGCCTGCAATTAATATTTTGTATTGCGCCCATATAGCTTGCCATTTTATGAAGATGAGCGATTTTGAATCGACTTTGATAATGGGATGTTAAAGGTTCTAGATTGATTTAATATTTTGGATTGTTTTTCAAATTTATCAACCTAATTAGCGTTCATCATCATCATCATTAACAGCCGTTGGACGTCCACTGATGGACATACGCCTCTTGCATTTCGAGCCGCGAGCATCCAGCGGCTCCCTGTAACCCGTTTGATGTCTTCGATCTACCAAGTGGGAGGTCGACCAACACTGCGCTTTCCGGTGCGTGGTCGCCATTCCAGCACCTTGAGACCCCAACGTCCATCGGCTATTCGAACTATGTGGCCTGCCCATTGCCACTTCAGCTTCGCGACTCGCTGAGTGTATATATCAGTGACTTTGGTTCTTCAGCGGATCTCTTAATTTCTGATTCGACAACGCAGATTTATTAGCCTTACTCTTCTCAAAATAAAAGTAGTAAGGCTAATAGTCCATAGTGCCAGGATTGGCAGGCTTTACACACGTAAAGAATTAAGAAAATTCTCAGGTATGCATTTTTCCTCACCATGTTTGTCCTCCACCGTTTAGACACGCCTAAAATGCACATAACTGAAAGTAGGAGGTGTCTGCCGAATACCGGATTCAAACCTACGCCCTCCGAATCAAAGGCAACTAGGTCCTATCCACTGGACTATCACAGCTGCTAATGCTTACCCTAGCCAAAAACCTTAAGCAAACCACTGTATCCGTCAGTAAGTATACTTAATTTCTAACCAATATCACTCGTATAGCCTCCACCACCTGTCTCCCAGTTCCTCCTTCGGAGCCTTCAAACAGCATTAACTGAAGGCTCATTGTCTCCGCGCTATCGCGATCGGATCGCAAAACATCGTACCTGAATAACCCAATAATTGTGTACATAAATCATTTGAACGACTTCTGATAATTCTCCCTGCAAAGTAAATTGTCGGTCCAAGACATCGACGTACAGAGATTTTACCGTCTCACGTAGGTACCTCATTATCGACCTAAAAGTTCAAAAACGTTAAAATTTTGTACAGCCCGAGCAGAAATAAAAAAATACCATCTTCTCTGAAGACGTCACAATCACTTTTTAATCGATTTCAAAAAAGGTAGGTATCAATTTGTATGTATAATATCGTCAGAATTACACAGTTTTTGCTTTTATTTATAATACACCTTTTTAACATGTACGCTTAACATTGTAATAGCAAATAATATTTAACAAATAAAAAAACTTAAAAATGACAACCCTGTTACGGTTAAACTTAAAAGCTAAACAACAAAAAATAAGTATTTAGTAATAACAACGTCTACAGTAGTTAATACTTTGTCCCTGGATCTCACGTTTGTTTAAATTATAAGCCAGTGCTTTAAGGTCTGATGAAGAGCGATGGAAGTATTTTTGTTTTGTTTTTTAGTAATACATTGATGGAACTAGCAGATTGTAGAACATCGCCTATAAACAGAGTAACACTTTACAGGGCATGCAGAAAACACGTCCTACATAATGTATGAGGCGTAGCCTCATGCGGCTATAGTTCTATCGCTACCTGAAGTCTAGATCGCGAGTCGCTTATTCCTTGGTCGCGCGCCCTCGACGTAAGGGTTGCGCAGGCCGGTGATAACACGATACGTGCGAAACTCGACTTTCCAACCTTTTGTTGGGCAAGACGATAATGCCCCTAATATATGCGCTTTGTTGGGCCCGTGTTTTTGCGTTTGTCACATTTTATATTTTCATCTCAAAGGGTATCCTTGTGATGTTGCGTGCGCCTTAATTCTGAATCATTGTAAGTTGCTACAGCGTATCCCTTTTCGCTTTTTCTTTTGTTGTTATCTAATTGGGTTGTGGAATTCGTACTTCACTTACAGGTAAGCTTTACATATCTGGAGTAGGTTAATATTTTATATTAATTATTCGCTTTTCCATTTGTAATTTTCCTTTTTTTACAGTAGCCTTCCAATATTGTGTTTTGCCAATGATGAAATTTTATTGATCTACTACAATGGTCGATAAATATAAGACTCAAAAGAAGACACGTCTAACGTAGGTAGATGCTAGGAATCGTCCTTGATGGAAGCAAAGATGACGAGATCCACAGAAGGGTTCCAAGTATTGAAAACAGCTATAAAAGTTAGCCCATAAGGAACGCCGACATAAAACGTGTCTGAACCACTGAATGCAGGCAGAGGAATTCTTACAAGAACTAGAGGCATGTCCTGACAAGAGGAACAAGCGGAATGAACTGTTGATTTCCATGGACTGATGATAATGTTCATGATATTAAATGTTTGGAGTAGGTATGTATACCTAAATGGTAGACGTGTAATTGAGCTGAATTTTTTCGACAGAAATTAGGATCATGCTAACAAGGCTCAGAAGGTAAATAAGACCATACCTTTATTACTAAACTATTATAAATTCCATTAAAATTTCAAAAATAAGTAGGACCTATCTACGTAAAAGCGACATTAATTTTAGAAGCGGCCATGAAAGTTTCGAATTGTTTCACAAAAATTGCATCGTTAAGAGTCAACTGGCTTGTAGAGCTGCGAAATACTTCATTTTTATTTCCCGCCGTCTGTCTAATAGATTTTCCTGCTAAGTGCTCTCTGAACAATTTCATAAAGGAGCAAAAAAAAGTTTAGGAGCGCGTCTGCCATTCATTAGGCCACGTACGGGCGACAACTGAGGCTTGTTTGACGAAAACCGCCTTTATGTGTATGGAAATAAGAGTTACACGTGATGTTGAGGTCTATAAGGTGTACGTGGAAGGGCGTCACGTGATGATTTAAGGGTTCCCGTTGTAATGGCGCGATAAATAACGCAACGCGGTCAACGGCGAGCTAAGTACACGAGAAAATAGCACCACTTAGCCGGCCAGCGCCATCTAGCGGCCGTGTTAAACAACTGCGCGCGAGTGTTGAGTATAAATCATTCGGTTCACGTGATAACTGTTTTCCATTATTTATGAAGAGCGTTTATAATCTTCTGCAAAAAATTTGCGGCGCAAAATATTGGCACCTATTAAATCATCGTGTATTTTGTTCATCTTCGTTTACCGAAGTAGTTTGTAGCTGTACAGTCAGATGTCGCTAGATATATGGTCATGGACCATATTATTATTTTTCATTTATAAAATAACTATAGGTACAAATATCGCTTGAAAGCGACATTTTCGAACATAATATTATAGTAGTAGTTTTAAATTATGATAATCCGATAAGGTCAATTTTGTGACAGTTTACAATTGGATATAATTTTAACGACTATTATTATTATTTATTGCTTCAAATATGTGTGTCAATTTTTATTATTGCTTACATTTATTTTTATCAATTTATTACTAACCATGATGGGTAGGTACCTAATGCAAAACTAGGAAAATAATGTCGTTATCAATATAGTTCTGAAGACAATATAGAGATGGAGCTTCAAGCGCCCACTGACCACTAGGGTCGATGGCCATATGAAATCGTTGCAATCAATACAGTTCAACATATTACGGCTAGGTGGCACTGTTTCTTTAAGTGATCTTTCGTTTTAAATACTTTATTTATTTATTTTCAATACAAATAAAAATAAATGCAATTTATGCACTAAAAAGTAATGAGAATCAATATTTTTCTTTTACTTAGACGAGTACCACATACAGAAATAGACATTAAAAAAAATAACAACGAATGTCCAATCCGATCTAGTGTGCTTTTTCACATAAGCTTTAAGAAAGAAGACGTTCTTTAATGTACTCGTATAAATATTAATTTAGATACAACATTAAATCATTAGTGAATAAAAAAATAAACATTTCTAAACATTTTTCATGACGATTTTCCTAATGAGCGCGATTTGTGGTAGATTCTTCTCACCTTCGGAGTGATTTACAGCGGAAGTCGGGTTCCGTAGTGTTCCGTAGTATCTCTCAATCGCCACGATCGAGGACTCCCAAAATATATTTTATTTTGCTATCGGCTTAATCTCACGTAGATACTTTAGAACCTACCTAACAGAAACGGTATTTTTTGTTTAACATAGAAAGTCACAGCTTCGGTACAGGTTGTATTAGGTAAATTCTCAAATTGTGTTACCTACTTCTATTTTTTTTTATTTATAATTATACTCTAAACTTTATTTTGCATCCCAAAAAATATCTTAAAAGTACTAGAATCTACATTCTATTCTTTTTTTCTTCTTTCATACCTTCTCTCAATTCAAATAAAATATAGAATCTTACAAGATTATTACTAGAAGGAATCGTTCATATTATTTCTAAAATTCTCCTTGAATAACTTAGCCTTATTATAAATGTGTTGAAAAATGCCCTTTTATCACCAGGCCCATAGTAATGTCTCATGTGCGTACCATGCAACCATACCTTTTACTATGCAAAAACGACTCAATCGATCTGAACAAAAATTTGGTATATACTCTCTTACTCTCTCTACTTAGCTTGTTAACTTAGCTTGTATTACTGGAAGATTAACAATACAATCAGTACTGCTGAACTTCTTAAGATTTCGAAAAGGAGACTTAAGCTTATTATAGTGTTACGTAACAGTATATTGTTGCTTTATTGTAATATTCGTTAAGTATAGAGACGTAGAAATAGTTTTAAAAAATATATTTCCATGCGGACAAAATTGAGGGCGTCCGCTAGTTTTTGGTGTACCAGTAAGGAAAGTCAACTGTAAAGTTCACTTGCGGCAAACATATCAAGCGGAGGGGTATAATTAAAATGATACGAGCATAACATTGTCAAAAAGGTATATTTATGGGCAGTTTAGTCACAAGTCAACCCTCTCGCGGCGCGGGGCCGATATCGCCCAAGTTAATGCTACAAAGTTCGCGCCCAAAATTTTAATAATAATATATCTTTGTAATTTATTCGAACCGCCTGGCGGGCGACGCCGTTTATTCCTATTTTACCGCCGATCGACGCTCCGTGAGTTATTTGTTCCCGAGTTACGTGAAATAATAGACTTCGAGATCCGCCATTCTGATTTGAATGCCGCTTAAGCTGCTGCTTTTGAATGGAGATGTGATATTCTAATTGAAATGCTTTAATTGTTTGTATACTTAAAATCATGTTAGGTCTTAATTTATTAGTTATTAGTAAATTGAGATACTCTATAGACTTGTCATAAATTCATTGCAAAGACACAAATTACGGCAGCTATTTTTGGAAAATTTAGTTAGGTCAGTTTGTCTTTACTGTGCTTATTTGAGCCATTATGGTGATGGACAGCTTCAAATCAAATTAGGTAATTTATATATTTTTGTTGTTTTTTAATACATTTTACCTCCGTTTTCAAATTAACATCTATCGTACTAACATAGATTTTCCGCATAGAGAGGAAAGAGAATATTGATAATATTTATAAATATATGACAAACGTTCTTAAAATATATAAAATTATTTTAAAAATAAAAACTAACCAAACCATAACTTTTTTCGTACACTTTTTCATCATACGAGTATAAACAGGTAGTAAAGCAAGTGACTATTAAACTTCAACAGGCGCGATCGTTGTCCAAATAAAAATTAATGTTTCGTGTTTTTGGTATGTAGGTAATCATTCTTTAATCTCTGTATTTAAAGGCACTGTATAATGTTTTGATTAATAATTTCGTTGTCCTAACTAACACGAATGATATTCGTACAATTTTCCATCAAACAAATAGAACACAGCGAGCGAACATCGGATTTAACACTTCATCAGGCGCGCGCGGGTCACAAAAACCCCCAACGTCGATCTGCCGACCGCTGCCAAAGATTTGACGCCAATGGTAGCGAATCGTAAATTACCATTATCTGCAGACGCACCGTGCTAGTATTTATTATTTATGGGGCACATCGACTCGCCTCGGGCCTGATACGGGGGTGTTTTTCCCCGAGCAGCGCAGGGTTGGGTAGAGGCGGTGATGATCGTAAATAATCGTAAATATCGTGTATGTACGTAATTATTGATTCAGCCCACATTCCTCATTTTGTATGACGGGCCATTGTGCGGTTAATGAACCCTGCTTTTGACGTTGTTTTTAACGTAGGCTTTGTTTTGGTTACTGGCACTGGATTAATGAGTTGCCTCACTGACTCCGTGGTTAGCTAGTTCAGCAATTGGTAATGTGGTCCAGGATTCAATGTCCGAATCATGCAAAAAATCTTAATAACTATTATTATAAGATTGCACACTTGCCCACATTAATATATCCTGTCTAGATGGCCAGCTTCACGACACCCGACCACTAATCACCATTAGATGTTCATTTATAAGCTTTTAGGGTGCGGGTTCACGATGAAGGATTGCTATAAAGCTATTTCTGGTGATCGAGGAATGTTTTTACATATTTTCCCGTAACTGATAATTCCATAGATTCACTGTGTGGGTGCCGCGGCCGGGTACAGAGACAAAATCACGGATTCTCAATAGTAAGCAGAATTTTTAAAGTAAGTCATAATGTTAATATCCTAACCACTCTTATTCTGCGAGGAGACTCGTGCTCAGCAGTGAGCGGAATATGGGTTGTTAATGATGAATAATTTTGTAATCTTATTGTTATTAAGCCCACCAACCGTATACGAAGAGCAGCTTGGTGGGACTATGCTCTTTATCTCCTCTCCTAGAAGAAGAAAAGGCCTGGCCCTGTAGTCAAAATAGTCTGATAATGACCAAGATTATGAAGCTAGAACTACAAATCATCATTATATTTTAAAATGGCCCTCCATAATGCAAGGTCTTTCTTCCATTCTTCTCCAACTAGTAGAAAGGCTGTGCTAGGAGTGGGTACGAAAATAGACCAACGGCGTGAGGATTGAACCACCACCCCTCGGTGATGTGTCCAACCGCTCTTACCGTTGAGCTATTGAGGCTTAAAGCTTGAAAGGCGTAGTTATACCACTGTTGGTCCAATAGAACGGCGCATAACAATTTGTCGTACCAAAAGTCGTACCGAAAGAAGCC
This sequence comes from Bicyclus anynana, assembly GCF_947172395.1. Lineage (NCBI taxonomy): Eukaryota > Metazoa > Arthropoda > Insecta > Lepidoptera > Nymphalidae > Bicyclus > Bicyclus anynana. The sequence continues at coordinate 18,019,944 of NC_069087.1, read as the reverse complement.
GGTCCGCCCAGCGCGGAGTCCAAATTGTCTCGCAATAGATTTATCGGCCGACGTTACATCGCAACAAAGGCAGTGCCTCATCTGCTGACAGCTTTATGATCCTAACAGTTTTTGCTAACAGCCACCCCCGCACTTTATTTATGGCTTAAGTTTTATTAATTAGCCGTTTTCCAAAGATGCGGGTATTCTTGATTTTGTCATATATCTCCGATTGTTGGTTTTTCGCATTGCAATACCAAATTGGTAGGTAGGTATGTAGCTTTATTATCAAACCCATTTGAAATTTCCATTAGAAGGACTAGCTGACCTATTCACTATTTTGTTCTTTATTATCAACGTCATGTCACCTACCTACTGTATGATATCCACCAATAGGCGCCACATGACATTTGCTACGTAGAATCTCAATTTCGTATATCTCATGTAACATATACGGTTAAGGTTAGTGAATTAGGCTGGCAGGTTCTTTTAGGAGCGTAGACCCACCAAACTTTGTCAATGCTGTTTAGCAGGCATAGGGAGATGTTTGATTCTGTTACGATCAGATACTAATGGTAATGATCAGGGCCAAAGGGTTAACGCGCTCTCCGAGTCTCGGAGGTGTAATACCACCAACTTTCTAACCCCTATCAACAGAACAGGGCCTGTGGCCATGTGGCACGTCGATTTTCTTTCTTCAAACGTTAACCCTTCGAAAATTAACAAAATGTATGGGCAACCTGTCGATTGTGAATGTCATTCCCATTCATTTTTTAATTTTCTAAGCGTTAGCGTTTGAAGACAAAGATAATCAACGTGCGAATTGGCTACAGGCACATATCTGAGTCAATTAAAATTTTATATATACTAAAATTGAGTGAACCCTGCAAAAACATGCGTAATGACAAATGGAGACCAAAAAACTATCCTAATAAAAGGTATCAACATAAAATACGTAGATGAATATGTTTATTTAGGGCAAAACATGACGTTCAAAGGACATTATGTTGAAGAAATACAAAGGAGAATCAAAAAAGCTTGGTCTTCTTATTGGTCCATGAAACATATTTTTAAATCAAAAATGGACATAAAACTTAAAAAGAAAGTAATGGATTCGGTAGTGACACCTACGTTACTCTATGGCTGTCAAACCTGGCCGATCACTAGGGAAATAATCAATAAAATACAAGTAACCCAAAGAACAATGGAAAGGAGCATGCTAGGCCTAAAGCTGAAAGATAAAATTAAAAACAAATGTATTCGACGTAAGACAAAAATAATTGACGCGGCAAAACTAGCATGTCTCCTTAAATGGCGTTGGGCAGGCCATATCGCAAGAGTTACGGATGGACGATGGACGGAAAAGCTGCTTCACTGGTACCCACGCGATAAGTGCCGACCGAGAGGCAGACCGCGGCGCCGCTGGCGCGACGACCTCACTGACACGGCGGGTATAAATTGGACTAGACTTGCGAGAGATAAAATTGAATGGAAAAAGATGGAGGAGGCCTATACCCAAAACTGGGTGCTCCAATAACAACATAAAAACACTGACATACTTATAATCGTAAATTATTAAATTGACATCATAATATAATATAGACAAAGAAAATAGAATAAAATACGAGTATTACCAAATTGACGTTAATAATAATTTGATTTTATATTGACATTTGTTTATTGCATATTGACATATTTGTATCATTTGTATTGTAATTTGTATTGTAATTTGTATTATTATGTATTTGTAATTTGTATTTTTGTAATTTGGTTATTGGAATAAAGGCTATTATTATTATTATTATTATTATAAAAAAATTGAATCAAGTCTGGTCTGGTGGTGGCTTGGGCCGTAGCTAGTTACCATCTTATCGCCAAAGAAGTAGGTACTGCCAATCAAAAGCTGTTGAGGGTAGAATAAACTTGAAAATTGGCTCGAGTCATGTTTGTTGGTAGTCATCAGCCGTGACGAATACCGCAAAGTGATCCGGTATACCACGTGGAAACCGTCAGTGGTGTAGTTAGAATAACTTCCAATTAAGCCCGCTTCCATCTTAGATAAGATAGCGCTTGTCATTGAATTAAAAATCTAAACACTTCTTAAATCATTACATTTCAGTTCCTTTCATACAAAACTGTAACATTTCAATCACACGCTCAGAATCTCCGATACGCAACGTTAAAACAGCTACATCTAACAGCTAATTAATTATAGTTCCAAACTTTCAAATAAACAAATTAATCTGTAATGAATCTGATCAATCCGCGTCGTATCAAACAAAACACCAACAGAATAAATCTTTCGACAATTCATTTGCTTCAATTTGTAATGAATCCCGGATATATCAAAGTTTAGTTTTTTTAACAACACACTCAGTGTTTACGTTGGTATAGATATTTGTTTAGTATTTTTTTTATAAGCAATGCTAATAAATAAAATTTTTGCGCACCTATTAACATTGTAATTATTGTTTTTATTAGTAGAGCATTTTTAATGGACGTTGTCCGGAGAAGTATTGCTGCCACCAAGCAGCTTTGCTGTGTTCAGTCTCTAAATAATACCTACCTAATCGACATCAAGCGAGTCGCAGGTATTTGCTGGATGCAGGCGGCTCAGTATCGTGATGTTTGGAAGTCCCTAAAAAAGGCCTATGTCCTGCAGTGGACGTCCATTGGCTGACATGACGATGATGATGATGATGATGATGATGATGTATTGTAGGGCTTACTATACTATTTTGTACCACTACAAAGTACGTAAGTCGTACACTTGCGTTAATTATGACTGTATTATATCCTTGGGGGCAACTTTACTCTACATATCACATTGGCAATATATTATTGACTCTTCGTCTTTTACTTGTTTACAGTTGTAATGGGTAAATAATACCCATAGTACGTAATTTTCTTACTTATTTTAGTTTTTCATAACACCGGGATAAAATACATCTTCAATGTTACTTTTTCTTTTTTAAAAAACTATTAATTATGATAAAAAAATATCTTTATACAATAATTTTATTAAATAAAATAGACGGATTACACGGGATCGTATAAAAACGTCGGCAGGTGATAAATCAGTTGTCGCGCGCTGCCATCTATCTCGCACGAGGCACAACGTGAAAGGTGTAATGCGGGCCGCCGACGGATAGATGGCGTCCTACGCTATGCGCGTGCACAGCAGGTTTGCGCTGATTAGCAAGCTTGTAGTACGGTAACATGTTTTTTTCTCAAAACTTATTATATTGACAATGTATTAATTCGAAGGGTCGAATAAACCCATCTTTAATAAGATCTCGTAAGGAATCTTGGAGATGCCAAAACACGCATTTAAACAGCGTAAAAATAAATAAATAAAAAATAAAATAAAGTTTAAACAGCGTGCTAAACATAAATTCAAAATTCATTTATTTCAATTAGGCTTAGTTTACAAGCACTTTTGAAATGTCAGGATTATGTAATAATTTAATTCAATTCTAATGGTGGTAATAATAGTCGAAAACTTAAAATTAAAGTTACGAGGGTTCCAAATGCGCCTTGGTCCGAGAAAAGCCCACAAAAAACTCAGCCAAGGTTTATTTTTTTTGTTTACCACCATTTAACAAACTTATTTAAAATTAAGCACACATACAAAAAACTACTAAAATTTATAAAAAAAATAATCCCTCCCGCTGCAGGACATTTGAGTGCCCAAGCAACCGGTAGTTAGGGCTCTACAGTAAGGAACCTCCTCATAATACGCGCCGTCTCAAGAATCACTGCCTTCTGTATCCGACTCTTAATCCAACAGTTATGTGAAAGCTTCATATGGTGTTGGTCGAAGCTTTTCGCTATAAGACCATTGACTGAAACAACTATGGGAACAATAATAGTTGACTCAACATTCCACATGGCGGTAATATCATGAGCAAGGCCCAAGTAATTTGATACTTGGATCTTCTACGTTATTAGAAACGTAAAATTTCAAAAGCGCTTACAAACTAAGCCTACTTTCTAAAAGTAATAATGTTGAACTTAATTATAACAAACAATACAATTAATTTTGCACAGTTTTCGAACAATATGTGAGTGATTCTCTTTATTTCTGTTTATAACGTCTTTCATCAATGTTCAACCCGACTGTATACTAGTTAAACAGTGGTAATGGAGCAGATATTTGCTTACGTTGCGAGGTAGCCATAAATCTCGCCGTCAAAACATTGACCTAATCGGATGTGAAGATTACATCGTTAATTGAAAATTTGTTTGTATCTACTCTTCAAACACTTCTTTGGTATTCATACAATATTGTTTTCATCTCACTTGTTTCGAAAAGTTTCTTTTGCTAGGTGAAATCAGCAAGCAAAGTAGTTTTTTCTGCCTCAACAGTCAAAGTACACTAATTCGAATTTAGAACGCGAGGCGAGGACGAGTATGTTAGTTAGGTATATTGTCTATTATTAATTTGACGGCCTCAGTGGCGCAATGGTAAGCGCGATGGATTTACAAGACGGAGGTTCTGGGTTCGATCCCCGATTGAGGTTTTCTTAATTGGTCCAGGTCTGGCTGGAGGGAGGCGCCAAGCGATTAAGCGTTCCGGTACGATATCGTGTAGAAACCGAAGAGGGGGTGGATTTTTATCCTCCTACTAAAAGTTAGCCCGCTTCCATCTTATATTGCATCATCACTTACCAACAGGTGATATTGCAGCCAAGGGCTAACTTTTAAAGAATAAAAATAAATCTGTTTGCATTTGGGTGTACTTGTATAGTAGAGGATCTCAAAATAAGAAAATCTTCACCCATCTGTTTACTTGATGAAAAGTCTTTTATATCAAATTAAATATATGCCAATTTTCGTTTGCCTAAACAAATCAGTCCACAATATAACAGATTTAATTTGATATAGAATACTTTTCATTCAGTAAACAGATGGGTGAAGGTCGTTGCTAATTCGGATTTTAGATTAGTAGGGACAGTACAGAAAAGGTACAGAAAAGCGTTTAAAAGTTTGATGGTAGTCATTTTGACAGACAGTGCGTTGCCATATAAAACTGCACAATGTGTTTATTACAATAAGGTTATTTCAACGTTTACAAGGTATTTTTTTAGTATTTTTACAAGCGCTTGATCTGTAAACTGTGATCGAACAAAAAATCTCCGACCAAATCGGATTAGTTTCAGGGTATGTCCGCGTTCTACTTCTTGATCGTTCACTCTTGACAGAGTGGTCGTGGTTGCAGCTATGAGCGACGCATAATAACATGCATTTTTTGCATGCATGCATACGTATATTATAACCTTTTTATAACTCTTATAAATCTTTCTTTCAATCCGCAATTATTTAAAATGCATCTATGTGCATTGCATAGGAGTTGCAATGCAATATAATAATTTAAAACCCCAGTATCCCGGGCGGACAGTAAATGCAGCGTGATGTAGAACTCCCCGGCGTCCCTTCGCTCCCTTCAGCGCTGACAGCGATGCATTCTGCTTGAAGCACTAAACAGTAAACACATAACGTAATATGTTTTAAACTTTGTGGGTCCAGTGGTTAGCTTTATATATGCTTTCGGAACATGAGGTCCTGGAACCATGGATTCGGTCCTAGGTCGAGCTGTGAAATATTGAAAGTTTACATTCAATATTTCACAGCTCGACCTAGGACCGAATAAAGTCGAAGTTCACATCGACTTTCACGTGCGGGCACGTCGCGGGCGTCCGCTAGTCATATAGGAGTTACCTTACCTCACTTTATCAGTCGATAGACGTTCACTGCTGGACATAGGCCTCTTGCATGGACCTCCAAACAAAACGATCTCGAGCCGCCAGCATCCAGCGGCTCCCTGCAACCCGCTTGATATTCTCGGTCCACCTAGTGGGGGGTCGGCCAACACTGCGCTTTCCGGTGCGGGGTCGCCATTCCAGCACCTTGGGACCCCAACGTCCATCGGCTCTTCGAACTATGTAGCTCACCCATTGCCACTTCAGCCTCGCGACTTGTTGAGCTATGTCAGTGACTTTGGTTCGTCTGCGGATCTCCTCATTCCTGATTGGATCACGCAGAGAAACTCCAAACATAGCTCGCTCCATCGCCCGCTGAGTGACTTTGAGCCTTCTAATAAGGCCCATAGTCAGCAACCAAGTCTCGGATCCGTACGTCATCACTGGCAACACGCACTAATCGAAGACTTTCGTCTTCAAGCACTGAGGAATTGCGGACGAAAAGATGTCGTGGAGTTTCCCGAACGCTGCTCAGCCTTGCTGGATTCGGCGATTCACCTCTTTCTCGAAATTGGACCTACCTAACTGGACTATGTGTCCTAGGTATATTCGTCTACAATTTCGAGCGCAGAGTCCTCAACAATAACTGGGTGGAACGGTACATGAGCATTAGACATGATTTTCGTCTTGCTCATGTTTATTTTTAGACCCACACGTTGAGAAACTCTGCTGAGGTCGTTGAGCATGGTACTAAGGTCCTCCAGAGTCTCTGCCATAATCTACATCGTCGGCAAAACGTAGTTGAGTGATGTACTGATGTTGATGCCAAATCCGTTCCAGTCCAAAAGCTTAAAGACATCTTCTAATGGCGCGGTAAATACATAAAACACAGTTATAGATTTAAAAAAATGTCACCCTAAGACTGTCAACACTTATTGGAGCAGCATGGTGGGACTAAGATCCCTTTTCCTACAATTAGAGAGTCGTTTAGTGTGTAATTCCTTTCCTTCCTCCTGTCCTTTAAAATAGGCCGATAATGATAGTAAAATACAGGCAAAAGAAATACAGTATTAGCTTGTTATAGAGTACAAATCGTAACAAATAGTTTTAGATCACAGATCTTGCTCAGGTAAGTAAGCGGCGAGGGGAGAGCGGGGAAAGAGCGAGCAGTGTAAGGCGGACGGTCCACTTCATCACCCGCGCCGTGTTTTCATTAGCCGCCTTAACGTATGACGCGGCGAGGGACTAAATCTTCATTTTTGACGTCCCACGGGTGTGTGCCGCGATATAGAGCCGATAGATGTGGCTTGAAATTATAAAAATTAAAAAGAAAACATTTTGAGATTCACCCGACAGGCCACGAAGTATTAGTAATAACGACAAGTGACAGAAACTCTTCATCATGAAAAAATGGTATTTATAAAATATTGCGATTTAGTTATTTTACTTCAACATACATACTCGTATCTAAAAACTTTTCCACAAACACCTGTGCCTAAACCAGCGTTTGTGAGCTAATTTAGTTAGAATGACTTTTATTTTTTATCACAAATCGCATTAATTAAAAAAAGTGACATCTTTAAGTTGGCTCATTCGATCATCATCATAGCTAAAGACCCTCACCCGATATCTGACAAAAATATTTTATTAGGTACTTAGTGTAGTTGCAATGTAAAACGTATAATCAAAAAAGACTTTAAACTCAAATGAATTTACATATAGTAATAGTTTATTAAACAAGCCAAAACAAATTAGTAAAACTACAATGCAGCACTTCAGACTTGGGTGTTAATTCTATGTGCCTGTTAAACGAACAACCATTTAAATGGACTACATCCTTGTTGCCTAACTTCTGAAAAAAGAATGAGTGTATAGCAAAACAGACTTTCTTTTTTTTTTCGTATTGAATACGTGCCGATGGCTCCATGTAGGACTACTACGACGATACCGCGAGTGCAGAAGCATCGCCTGATGAGATCCGAAAGCTGAAATAAAGATAGAGGACGGAACGACTCTTGGGCGTCTCCTATGAGACTCGGGCCTCGGCTTAGAGGGCCATTCGGTTCGGATTCGGGGGTAACCGTGACCTGAGTGTCAAAATCAGTCCGGACGCCCCCGTCCGGGTGACGTTAGTTATATATCGGGGACCTCGTCTTCGCCGGCGAAGACGCTGTGTAGCTTGTGATTGTATTGCCCGGGAAGCATTGTCGGTCGTCATGTCATCGTCTGGATCGTAAAGGACGTTTTTGGGTCGCCTCTGCTTGAAGTTAGCGTTAAGGTTGGGAGTGTAGTTGCAGGCCTCAACCACTAGTTGGTTGGCATACTGTCGAAATAGTTTCGAGAGAGCTGTTTCATGTAACTAGATCAAAACAGATTGCTGGTCAAAATCTCTTCCAGTTAGTTTGTATCTCGGTCACATGTCTCGTCGCGACCGGACGGGGACGGCGCTAATGTTGATACATCGCGCGGAGTTCGGACAGACAGCCAGGTTGCGTCCCTGTTAAATAATAACGTGCTGATCACGCCCTCGTCGCAGGAAAGGTTTTTTGTTTTCAGTTTAAAGGGGATTTTGTTTGATTCAAGGGGTGACAGAGATTGGGTAGGAAATCAAACATGAGAGTACTGAGGTATAAAGTTTATTACTTAGTTGTTAGTTTCTCCTCATTTTACTTCTGCGTACAAAATAGGATGTCATAATCTGTAAAATTTGGTAGAGTTACAACACTACATCAGTGATTAAAGTCACTGAAAAAGTAATTAAAGTCACAGTAAAAACACAGTAGAGTGGTAAAAGTTTAAAAGTGCTTGTACAGAAATTTAATCTTGCAATAAATTATCTAAGTTCGAATATGAAATAATATTTTTTCAAAGTAAATTAATTGTATTTTTACACGTGGTTAAAATAAGTTTTATGTGTTAAGATACGGGTACAATAGCACAACAGGCGGAGGTCGAACCCAAGACCTCTCAGATATGATACGAAGTCGGCCCCACGGTATAACTACTCCAACTACTAAAAATTTGAACACGAAATTTTTGTGGTTGTATTGCATTGATTCACTAAAGATTTAATTTTTGTTTCTTTTCTTTGTGTGTTACAATTTAACTCAAAAACTCTTCCTGCCGTGATCATATATTTTATACCCGCATTCCATCGGAATCAGGAAACACGCGGGTGAAACTGCATGGCGTCTGCTAGCCACTCAATTACCACAGATGAAAAAAAGACGTTCAACAAATAATGACAGCGGGTATTTTTTAGTCACTGACTCGTATACTCGGATGACGTAATTGAAGTAAAATAATGAACAAGATTGTCCGTGTTCTTCATTCAAATTCTCTGGATTTTTTTTTCAAAATAAGGTTTTAAATCGATTCGGGGAGTCGGCGCCCGGTCGCCGGATGGCGCTCAAGTACGCGTCACCATGACGTAAACACGGTGTCCGGACGCCGGGCCCGTAATCAAAGAGTGTATACAATTATTGATTGGAGGCAAAAGAGGTGTAGGAAGAAGAAAGAAGTTCTGGCTACGAAATATAAGGGAGTGGACTGGCATAAAGACAGTCGAAGAACTTTTCCGCCATGGTATAGCCATGGACAAGGAAAAGTTTAGAAAGCTGACCGCCAACCTTCAGTAATGAAGAGGCGCTCTAAGATGATATAATTGGATACAAAATATATTAGCAACTTCGTCTGAGCCTTACTTACTTTAAAATATAAAAAAAAACCTACTATTAAAATGCTAGTTAAGTAAAGACTGTTGTAAATGCAAGAACATTACTCAAAAGTCTCACGCTACCGCCAGTTATCATATTATATTATTAGATCAGAGATATAAATCACAGTGTGATGATCAGTGTTCGTGTGATGAACTGATCGCGTCAATATATCAGTCTGCGCTAACTTGCCCTCTCCAAATTATCCACCCTTAACCCACAGACCACGGAGTATGCTCTACTTCTTGGATGAATAGATATTTCAAAAAAAAAAATCATAAGTCACTCAGTCAACTCATAAAAAATTGTACAGTTTTTTATGAGTTACCTATGAAGATATTATTTGGTATAATTTATTGTGACACAAATTTTTTTAGATAAATTCGCCAAAGCTTTAGTAGCTTAGGCGAATTTATACGAGTCTTTGTTCAGTGCATGTTACATGTCAATGACCATAATGGACCTCATGAGAAATAAAATAAAGCTCAAAGTCATTCAGCCGGCTATATAAAGTACTATATGAGCCTATGAGGTTACTAGTTCCGATAGAAATTATCAAAATCATACCGGAATATTCAATCAGGCGTATAGCTAAAGTAAAGTGGGTGAAGCACATAGTTTGAAGAATTAATGGGCGTTGTTAAAATGGCGAATCAGCACTGAAAAGCGTAGTATTTGGTCGACTACTCACTAGATCGATTGACCATAATGGTAAAGTGTCGCAGAAAGCTAGTTACAACGATGGAGGACTGTTGCTTTTGGTTTTGAAGTTCTTACAAAAGACCAGCCGTAGTTTCATCCGCTGAAATTATAACGATTATAGTACAATTTTCAAAAGCTAAAAGTCAAAATTACAAAGTGCTTCTTTAGACTTACCAATGTTGTTAACTACACTACATAATATTAACTGTACTACGAGTAGAAATTTTAACGGAATTTTAAAATTATAATGGATTTAATTTCGACTTGAATTTCTTTTTTTAAATATTACAAGGTAGAGCATACTTCCCGCGTACCCTTGAATAGAGTTAAAGTAGCCAATTTCGTTCACAAATAATTTATACCCTGCCCTCACGAGAGGGTTTATCCGTGAAGCTTTGCTTCATATACCCTCAACTATCGAATCCCAGTGGAAAAATCTTATAATAATCGTACTCAATGGAATTGATTCATAAGGAACCTTGTCTATTTTATACACTCCTGTTATGCACCGCGGTTTCATCTATCGTTTAAAGTCAACGGAATTTAAGTTACTTATCTGGATCTTTACTCAATGTCATCTGATAAATCCATATAGGATCTGTCATCAAACATATTTTTTTTCTTTTTAGTCGCTGGAAAACAACACTTGGTAAAGATATTTTGTATCTTAATCCGCGAGACTTATCTGGGTAAAGACCATTTTTGGATCGAGAAGAGAAGATACAAACTGGAGAAAATAAAAATTCATTTATTTTAAGAAGACTTCCTTCATTGTTGTCGATACTACCCGAAAGGTAAAATCTACCGAGAAGAGCCGGAAAGAAACTCGGCAGTTGATGAGTTTAAAAACACTTGTTTAAAATAATAATAGTGTTGTTTAAACAAATAAGTAGTGTTTAAAAACACTAGGTACTTATTTTTGCATAAAATTTAAAATTACAAAGTACAAAATTAAAAAAAAAAAAACAACAGTAACTCAGAATGATCAAAGTTTGGTTTCAGAATTGGATACAAACACCAGTCTGTATCCAATTCTGAATTATTTCGTACTCAACGTGTTAAAATATACGTTCTTACACCAGAAGGTATATTTTAAAAACAATTCCTTAAATTTTAGAAAAGGATTCAAAGAATGATGAAACACGTTTGATGCACAATATTTAATACACTTTAACCAGCAATGACGTAAGGACTACTTTCGCAGTAAATGCACTGCAAAATTAACGGATGCGAAGAAACCATTAAATTGGGAACATAAGCAAAAAAAATAGATGCTAAAAATTTCATCTCTTAAAAGCGTCTGTGCCGGCAGCTAATTGGGGCAATAATATTTAAAGCAAGCGACACAGGGACGCTAAGCGATATTTACAACAAGACAATATTAGGCGAGAGGGATGAGACTATGCAATAACAATAAATAGCGATAAATAAAAGGATTCACTCGCTGCTTGTATTGTATGATACTAATCCTGACGGCACTGGGGTGGCGTGGAGCTGTGTTTTTGTTATTTTATTCAGAATTTATATTAAATGTGAATAGTAATGGCTCTTTGTACCAGAATACTTTACGTCAAGTGTTTTGCTTATTTCTACGTTTTTTAAATAGTGAGTGAAGGCCCATGCGGGTCACTAATAACATAAACAGTAATAAGTAATAAGAAAAGTGTTGAAAGTCGAACAGAATAAAATATGAAATAAAAATAATTCATTGAACATATTTAGCACCAAAAACAAGAAAGAAAAATTACCTAAAAAGCAAAAACAGGCAGCATTAAAGCTCTTACATATACACGCTTCTTATCGTGATATCGTGTTTTACAATAATGTTAAAAAAATAACGAAGTATTTTTTTATTCAAAGTTATTATCAAAAAAGAAACATTGACATTGACGATTCAAATGAAACACATTATTATTTAAAAAAAACGCAACTTCACTTACGCTTTCAAAAAACCAAGTAAGAAAAAAATAATTTACAAAATAATCGACTCCATCGCTTTATTACCCACAGAACTAATCCAAGGCAGCGCCGACTGTTACGGCGATTACTTTAATTGGCTCAATCTCCATTCAAAACCACCTCGCGGAGGGGTGGGGGGCGATTTATGGCGAAAGGGTAGCTCTGATCCCTGTTTATGAAGGAAGATAGCGGAAAAAGCTAGTGCAAAACGAATTCTCCGGTTCGGACAGGCCCGGGGTTAAGTTGGATCTGTTTATATTAAAAAGTAGCTTTAAGTTTACTTAATAATATGAAGACTAACAATATAAAATACTAGTTAGTTTACGATTTTCAGACTTTTCTGTACTATAAAATAAAGTGAGCTAATAGATTTTATTTGTAACATAAAAAGCAATAACTTTTTTTGTAATTAATTAAAAAAACTTAATACGACATTTAAATTCTAGTGCATGAGCCCAGTGGATATGACCTCTGTTTGTTATCGTTCGGTTCGAATCCGGTCAGGGGCATGTAACTCCAACTTTTCGTTTGTGCGCATTTTAAGAAATTAAATATCACGTGTCTCAAACGGTGCAGGAAAACATCGTGAGGAAACCTGCATACCAGAGAATTTTCTTAATTATCTGCGTGTGTCAAGTCAATGTCAATCCGCATTGGGCCAGCGTGATGGACTATTGGCCTAACCCCTTTCATTCTGAGAGGAGACTTGAGCTCAGCAGTGAGCCGAATATGGGTTGATAACGAAGATAAAGATGTCTTGGGTTCATTTACCGGCTAGGGTCAATTTTGAATTTCAAACTTGGCTTAAGTAATGTCTGAACTTTACCGTTATGCTAGCTACCTTTACGTAGCATACTTTGTAGTTACGTCAAAGTGGCCGGAGTCCGGCTGATCACTCTAAGTGTTGAGTCCAGCGGCCGGACTCAACACCTGTTCTGTCCTGTTCATCCCTGACCTCTGTACTATTGACATGGGTACATTTTAACGGAAAACCACAAAATACTTAACCAACAGCGCCAGAAAGATCTTCTGTTGAAATAAGCTACATTTTTCCGGGAACGAAGTAATCCAGTGCATTATCAGTCAGCACATATCACCCGACGTCCATATATCAAGCGCAAACGTCATAGTTATTAAGAGAGAGCGTCGCAGTAATTCAAATGATTAGGCAGATTTATGTGGCGGCGGCTCGAGGCAGATATCGCTTCTGTTTCACTCACTTGGAGTGAGCTTTGACTGACTTCCTATTGGTATTTTTTCGAGCAATGCTTCTTATTCTAGACACATGTAAAGATGCATCTTAAGCCCCTATTCGCACAATATTTTTATAATGTGCCTTAAAAAGCGTTATGAAGTCGGTTGTATTTTTTTATTAAGATTATTTCGAGCAATGTTGCATTTTCAAGTTTGGGCGTTGGAAATAGAATTTCATTTAACGTCATACTATGTTTGATCGTTTTTTTAACGTCCGTTAAGAAAACTCTCGTGCATTGAAGGCTTAGGATGTGGTGGATAGATTTTTGTTTAAAAAAGCTAATTTATCAGACCATGCTTCTACCATAGTACGGTATACAACTAAGAAGTTTGCATAGATAATGGCTTTAAGAGGTAGTTGGTAACGAATATCCATCTAGCCTTAAATCGTTTTTTTTTTAGAAAAATACGAGAAATCATGCTCAGCTCAGCAATTAATTATTTAAGGTGTACGAACACTTACCTTCTACCTCTCAACTAATCAAACTTCCTATTTACCTAACGTTGTCTATGGTAAAAGCTTATCCTATGCACCTCTTGCATGCACTTCCAAACAAAACGGTCTCGAGCCGTGAGCATCTAGCGGCTCCCTGCAACCAGCTTGATGTCCTCGGTCCACCTAGTGTGGGGGTCGACTAACACTGCGCTTTCCGGTGCGGGGTCGCCATTCCAGCACCTTGGGACCCCAACGTCCATCGGTTATTCGAACTTTGTGGCCTGCCCATTGCCACTTCAGCTTCGCGACTCGCTGAGCTATATCAGTGACTTTGGTTCTTCTGCGGATCTCCTCATTTCTAATTCGATCACGCAGAGAAACCCCAAGCATACTTGAATGTCATTTTTGGTTTTATTTTGCGGAATAAAATTCGCTCCATCATTGACTGGTTGACTATGGCCATTGATAACACCGAAGGCCATTGTACGAAGACTTTCGTCTTTAGGCACAGTGGAATTTTCATGCTACTTAAGCTAATAAAAGGAGTAATAAATAAAAACTTAACATCTATTCATATTAAAACAAAGCAAAACGAAAACTCATATTATAATTTGAATATAATAATGGCCATATTTTCCGCGAGCATTACCAGTAGATCATCCGGCGCATTACGTCTGTTTGTTTATTACGAGGATATAATTTCCAATTTTCACGCTTTTCGTCCCGCTGAGCAGAATGTTTCGGATACTCGCCTTGGATTGCTTTTTAGGGTCCCATACCTTTGGGTAAACAAGACCCTATTACTAAGACCGTCCGTCTTTCAACAGACTTTATTTTATAAACCGTGAGACGAATATCTTAGCATTCCATGGATTCACCGTGCAGGTGCCGGGTCCATCGCGTGGTAGAGAGAAAAACACCAAGCAAAGTCCAGGACTTGTGACTACTGGATGTAGGGTTAAGGAATTCCTTGACGATCGATTAACACTCCCCTTCTCTGTTCGTGTTGTTCTCCCTACCTATCCAAATTTGGTAAGATCCTATTAGAGCAACTTTGGATACTCGTTCTAATATAGAACTAGCTGCACTACTAGAGAGGCCAAGGTCTTTAAGCAAGTTATAGAGAGATTTTGCTGGTAATCCTCTCGCACCTACTTCCACGGCGTACAGACTAACTGCATAGCCATTTTTAGTTAGTTCATTTGTTAGGTCATAATATTTATTTATTTATGTATTTTCTGAAATAAGGAATGAGTATATAAGAGGAAACCTGAAAGTGGCGCCAGTGACAGAAAAATTGAGGAGTAAAAGGTTAGCTTGGTATGGTGTAATGCGGAGGGATGAAAGTCATATTACTAGAAGAATGTTGAAATTACAAGTGGAAGGACATAAGAAGAGAGGAAGACCAAAGAAGAGATCGTTGGAGTGTGTGAAAGAGGACATGTATGTAAAGGGAGAGGATGACGAGTTGACGAATAATAGATTAGAGGGGAATGGAGATTGACATATTTTGCCGACCCCACCTAAGTGGGATAAGGTACAGGAGATGATGATGATAACATATTTAAGGTAAGTAAATATTTAAGGTTCTACCAAACAACAGACATTTTTTATTTTATTTTTATTGACACGGAACCCATCGTAGGCGAGTCCGGTCGCACTAGACTGGTTTTATTTTAGATTTTAATGCTAGACTGTGATTTTGCGGTGCACCAATCCATCGGTTTCAGCTTTCAATCCTGATGTAGGTACATGTAAGTTATATAATTGTCATTTTACTTCATGAACAAAAGGTGCAAAAATTATCATAGGTATGATACATTTTGTAAAAATAAATTTATAAATATTTGTTTTTGTGGAGCTAATTATAAACGTGAAATGACAGAAAACTTTCACGTAGAAAATAGGAAATGATGTAGCAACTTATCTATAAGAGAAGTCGAGAAAACGCGCAATCTAATGAAAGCACGACAATGCCGTAATCATGGACACTGAATTGAAGTAGAAATGGAGTGAAACAATGACCTCAAAACTTCATTATGAACATAGGTACCTGTAGTATATTATTATTAAAATTGTATAGGTGAATGATGTTCATTGAACTCTTCATCACAATCACTCCATTATAGTGCAAGAAAGGAGGTCTTATGCCTCCTCTCTCACATAAGAGAAGGATATGTGTTTGGAGATTTAAGAAGAGGAGATGGATTTGATCCACCACGCTCCTCCATTGTGAGATGAAGGGTTTAGGCATACAATATTTTGACCAAATACGTGTCGCCAAAGTCACGGAAGTGTAGGTTAAATAAATTTAACTCCGGGCAGTGAATTTCTTGAAAGGAAAATAACCCAACTCAACACTTGATCTATGGACCTCATGAATCGAAGCTATTAAGCATGCTTACTACTAAACTAGCAAGGAATTTACTCACGTTCTCATAATTTGTAAGTCCAAGGTTGTAAAACTTGTAACAGTTGCAACGCTAATCATTACGTTTGCTAATTAACATCCTCTATTAAGATTTACTCATCTAACTAGAAAAACTTGATATTCATGGATGGAAAACTGACCTACTTTAAAAAGTTGGACCTTGTTTACTCTTTCAATTGACTCCTAAAATTATTATTTTAATTTGATTTATTTACTTTAAACATAATTGGTTACATTGATTTAATGTCACAAAACATCCGATACATATAAAAGGCTAGCTAGCTAGTTCATACCTTACCTTACCTTATCAGCCTATACTTAGACGTCCAATGCTGGACATAGGCCTCTTGCATGGACCTCCAAGCACGGAACGGTCTCGAGCCGCCAGCATCCAGCGGCTCCCTGCAACCCGCTTGATGTCCTCGGTCCACCTAGTGAGGGGTCGACCAACACGGCGCTTTCCGGTGCGGGATCGCCATTCTAGCACCTTGAGACCCCAACGTCCATCGGCTCTTCGAACTATGTCTGCCCATTTCTACTTTAACTTTGCGACTCGCTGAGCTATGTCAGTGACTTTGGTTCTGCGGATCTCCTCATTTCTGATTTCTGAGCTAGCAGTTCAAAATTATTTTTATGCATTAATTCTCACGAAAACAAAAATTACACTTGCATCATTATATAGCTCCTGTTTCGCTATAATTGAAGACAGGAATATGTAAGTAATATAAAAAACACCATTTGCCAAGCGGGTAAAATCGTTAACATATTATGTATAATCAAAGTACGTATGTACTGCCTCTAATCAATAATACCATCAGTTCATTATAACAATAAAGTCATCTACATCACTGCCAGCTGCCAATAGTTAGACATAATAACCTGCTAAGCATCACCATTAATCTCTAATTAATCATACGCCATAATCTAATCACACCCACGATCACAACTAAAGCCGATCACGCCGGCAAATTGCTTCATCGCCATCTATAGCTGCAATAACAATAGACGTAATCACACTCACAATGTAGACATTGTTATAATTTAATCACAAATTCTATCAATCACGCGTTTTGGCGATCATTAATCATGATTGCAAGAGATTGCATTCTGATCGTTGAAAAACGATCATTGTTTTTATTATTTTGATCGCACATTAATTTAGTCACCGATATTTGTGATCATTAATAAAATTTATGGTTTCTTAGAAGGTCGTTTACTTTTGAATGATGATCACTCAAACATAATAACATAAGGGCAGAGCTGTATTTAAGGCAATTTATGAGTACTATCGTCCATATATATAAGATCATTAACAAAGTGATTGCGATTACATTAAGGGAGGACAGAATTTTGTGAGCGATGGTCGCTAATATCGCCATACAAAATGTACTACCTAATGCTAAACTATGACGTTATAAAAATGATTTTGGTTGTCTATACGCAGCAATATTGAATTTTGGTCGTAAAGGTATGGTTGCCAATAAAATAAAAAGCAACCTATGATTGACAGGCATACAGCAGTGCAGTAAGTGGCGTGTTCTTTGCATACCCTGTAAAATATGATTTTTTATGAAACTTAACAAACAACAAACGTTTGAACAAAAAAAAATACCGGCCGAATTGAGAACCTCCTCCTTTTTGAAGTCGGTTAAAAATATCTATCTATTCGTTCAGTCTACAATAAGGTATTGGAGCAACATCATCACCATAATCATTATCAATCCATATTCGGCTCACTGCTGAGCTCGAGTCTGCTCTCAGAATGAGAGGGGTTAGGACACAAATAGTCCACCACGCTAGCCCAATGCGGATTGGCAGACTTCACACACACAGAGAATTAAGAAAATTGTCGGGTATGCAGGTTTTTTCACTATGTTTTTCCTTCACCGCTTGAGACACGCGATGTTTATTTTTTAAATGCACATAACTGGAAAGTTGGAGCTGCATGCTTTGGACCGGATTCTAACCTATACCCTCCGGAATCATATCCACTGGGCTATCACGGCTCTTGACAACAACAACATGCACCGTTAAATAAAATAGATACTGAAACGTTTTCTCTAAAGAATGCAGTTAAATAATGATCTCTCTTCACTTCAGGTTGGAACAGTAGTTTTGAGAAAATTGCCGACAATATAAACGAGTACATACATACATACATACAATAGCACATACATACGTACATACAATTAACGGTCCGAATACGGCAACGACTTTAAAAAAAAAAAAGTTAAAAAAAAAATAGGTATCCATGCAAACAATGTCGCAGGCATATGCTAAACTTGTTGCCAACAATTCGTTACTTAACAAAAAAGTTTTATACAGTAGCTAATTTAAGAAAAAAAAACACCAATTAACCTAATTAAATTATTTATGCACTTGAAGAAATACAATGGAATGTCATCTCGTAAATGTCTCATTACGATCAAGTTAAGATAATCCGTCACATAATATCTCATACTAAGAGCTTGCTAAAGCCAGACCTTCCTCATTTTATGAAGGTTAAAAGTTTGTTAGCATCTACGATTGTTAGTATTTTTTTAATGTTTTCTTCGTCATAATAATATGAAAAACCCAGTCGCCAGTCTTAGCTTAATGGCAACCCTTCTAATAATATCGTTAAAGATTAGACTTTAACCGTTGCTAGTTAAGGGATGCAAGCTAAGGATCTTGACGACCTCTCTAACTTGGTAGCGTTGTGGTTCTCAGCAAAGAAGTCCAAAGTTCCATTCCAGGTTAGGATTTTATATTTTCTGTGATCAGACTGTTGATAGCCATCGGCCGTTGGTAATTACCACCCTACCAGCAACGACGTACTGCCAAGCGAACGCTGTTTTGATTTTCTACAATATCCCGTATAAAATCTCAAAAAAATACGTTTCTTTTTCTTTACACTATTGAGGATCTCGACCCTTCAAATCTGCTTGCTACTTTCCAATGGCTAATTCATTAATGTACATACTCACCTATTCAGCCTTCGTTAGCAGTAGGTCTGGGTGTCGCAGGCTCTCGTTCAATCTGGAGCGCGCTGTGGTCAGCACGTTCACTTCTCTTGTTGTTACGCAAACACGTATCCGTTCTTTGTAGGTATTGCTGAGCCGGTAAAAAAACTTTCCAAAACAATGTCAGTATTAAAAAAAACATACATGTTGAAGCTTTAGTCCACATTCGCACGAGCGTTTTTTAACGGGCGTTAAACAAGCCTTCAAATATAGTATGAAATTAAATGAAAGTCTATTTCCAACGCCAAAAATTGAAAATGCAACACTGCTCGAAAAAAAGCGTCGCGTTTTTAAAACGCTGACGTGTGAACATATATTTCGGAATGCCTATTTGAACCTATCGTTTTGGAGAATTTTTTATACCAATTCTTATAATATTATCTTCTAAAGCTTTATTAATTTTGATAACATTACTAGCGAATGTCCCCGCTGTTTCACTGACGTAGATCGCATTCCCTTGTTAATGTTACTCGCTGATAATATAGCTTTCCATTAGATATTTTTTTTAAATTAGTAGGTCGTTAGTAGTTTAATATTTTTCTTCTTCGAAATTTTCAATAAAACTCTCAGCCCGGAGGAGGTTCTATAAGGAAGGTAATGTGGCCCTGTAGTAGGCCATTAAAATGTGCTAGCAGTGAAGATGCACATTTTTTTAAGAAAAAATAAACTGCAGCGTATGATAGATGCACCAAAGCCATCGGCATGTCAAGTCAAGTCATTTCCACGTGAAAGCAAATGACGTGACCGTTGAATTAAGATGCAATGCACTAATAGCACTAAATCTTGATACTTAATCTCGATCTTGCGTCACCGCATACCACCGGGACTGCCAAGAGGACTTTCATAACCGACAATCATAAAAGGGAGTTATGTGTTGTGCATGGTGAATATAAAGCACTATTATAGTGTCATTATGTTGCAACTGGTAACTGTATGAAATGGTACCTATCTGTTACACAAGATTATTATTGGATTATCGGTAGAATGTACTAACACTTGGAAAGTTACTTAGCACCACTACCTATTTTAAATTAATGTAAAAAGGTTATTACTTAATAACTAAACAAATCATGCCCATTTTTTTCTTGGCAATCTCTTCTTCAAAATTCAGTAGGTACATAAATAAATATAAATAAATTAAAAAAAAGAAAATTTTTTTTTGAATAAGAAATATTAAAAAATTTATTAAAAAAAATATGCAACCGACTTCTAACTCAAAAATTAACTTAAACTAAAAAGCAAAAAATAACATTTTGTATATGTGCTACCTTCTGATCAGTTTGAAGGCGGTGCCAAGCCAGTGATGTTTTAATTAAACCCGTTTAAACTACAAAATTTCTGTGGATCTTTCAGAAACAGCTTTAAATAATACACAACATTGGACGTACAGCTGAACGCAGAACCTCCTCCTTTTTGGAAGTCGGTTAAAAATTAATTAAAATAATCAAATAAAATAAGAAATATTAAAAAAAGCCTTTAATTTCCTAAATACAACTAAAAGTCTGGACACTGCTAGCGTACATAGCGCTAAAATGCCCTCACAAGCAATAACGAGCAGGTTCCGCTATAAAATTTTCAACATTTTATCAAAACCGGTAATCGAATCCAGCACCGGACGGTCAGTCCTTTCTCCTCACGTAATCAAACTACTACACCTTTGTTTTAGTGTGTTTACTCGCCGCTAACAATGCTAACTGAACCCGGACCGGTTTCACTAGTATTGCGCAACAATTATGACAATGGGATACAGATCATAATTTTAATGTTAGTAAACTTTAAACTTTTGTCTTTGTCCAGTGGTCACCGTAATGGGCTTTGAATCACGATGTTTTGTATTCGAGTCCATAGTGTGAACTTTTTTTATACATTAATTAATAAGATTACGTATTTTAATACATTATTTCCTTAGCCAACCGATATTCGGCTCACTGCTGAGCTCGAGTCTCCTCTCAGAATGAGAGTAAGGGTAAGCTCCTCTCAGGGTAAGACCAATAATCCACCACGCTCGCCCAATGCGTATTGGCAGACTTCACACACGCAGATAATTAAGATAATTCTCTGGTATGCAGGTTTCCTCAGGATGTTTTCCTTCACCGATTGAGACACGTGATATTTAATTTCTTAAAATGCACACAATTAAAAAGTTGGAGGTGCATGCCCCGGACCGGATTCAAACCCACACCCTTGGAATCGGAGGCAGAGGTCATATCCACTAGACTATCACGGCTCGTGCAATAAAGTACATATATATAAATAAAATAAATAAATAAACTTTTCTTAAAGTCTATAAAAAGAAATTTTCTAGCCCAGCGATGAATCGAACCTAGGACCTCCCACTATAAACCCACCACGCAAACCACTGCGCCACGGAGAACGTCAAAAGGTTATTATGTTATGTTTGTAAGCGATTGCTTGGTCCGATAATACTATAGAAAAAAAAATACTAACATTAGTAGTAGTAGTAAATAACTTTAAATACTTTAAAAAACTATAAAAGTCACACTACTTTTTTCGTATTCATGGCATGAAATTCTTTCATTTGATATCCATATCATGGGGGTGGATTTCAAACAGCCAGTCCACCATCTTGGGGAGGCCGCCATATTGGATTAGTAATGACGTTTCTTAGCTAGTCATGTAATGTCATCAGAACTCAGAGCGTGTGCAAAATGTCATCCTAATCGAACCGGGAAGTGGATCAAATTAAGATTCCAAGATTCTTACATACATAGTTACAAGTGAAGCTAATCTAAAGCGTGTAAAATAAACTTTAACCACTATCAAAGTAAGCAAAACATTCGTTGAAAGACGTTTTATAACAAACGCTAAACTGTCAAATTTAAAAATGACTATCCAAAGCCACGACTTCCTAAGTAATAGAATAGCTTCAAAAAAATCTATAAAATATGTAGTACAATTTAAAAAAAAACCAGTGAGAGAGCTCGATCACCCACATATTATACGTAATATGTAACATCCGCGATTACTTATACAATTGATGACGCCCGGACGTCCTCACGCCGACCGCGAGATATAGGTACCACTTTCACTGCAACTGAGAGCGATTTTTGCAAATGATTGCTGATTTATATGCAGGTATGTCATTTATGAATCATCATCATCATTATTAGCCGATTTTAAGGGGTCACTACAGGACTCCCTTCTTCTAGGAGAAAATATATGGAGTTTGGACCCTCCACGATACTCAAATACGGGTTGGCGGGCTTATATAGCGTGATAATGTTAATGTTATTGACCGGGGCTGACGGCTTAACGTGCTCTACGAGGTACGGGGGTGTAAAACCACCCACTTATCAACTCTGGGTTGAGAATTTTAACTGAAAATTTCTTAGAAAGAAAACTTAACCCACCCAGGAGTTGAACTCAGGACCTCATGATTCGATAGGTACATGCTGCCATGGGTTACTGGTAGAAATCTCATACAGAGATAAGTGTTATCATGTCAACAAAGTCTCTATATGATTGATAGTTTTTTCTGTATGGTAATTTTAAATGTAAAATGCTAAGACGATCACATGGACAGGCACACTGACATTTCATATCTAGACCCCCGGCCCTGGGGTCAACCTGTCAGCCTGTAATTGATCTCTCACCCGCTATGATATTGTACAAGGAGTGAACGATGTGGTAAATAGCCATCAAGTGTTGCCAGGCCATCAAACTAGCAGACGCCGCGCGGTTTCACCCGTGTTGTTCTCGTTCCAGTAGGAATACGAAGATAATATATAGCCTATAGTATTTTTGGATAAATGGACTGTCTAACACTGAAAGAATTTTTCAAATCGGACCAGTAGTTCCTGAGATTAGCGCGTTCAAACAAAGAAACAAACTCTTCAGCTTTATAATATTAGTATTGGATGGATTCACCATGCGGGTGCTGGGTCTATCGCGTGATAGAAGGAAATCTCCAAGCAGAGCACCGAACTTGTGATGGTGTAGTTACATAAGGATGTCCTTGACAGTTAACTAACCCGTCTCAGCTGCAAATCAGCGCTGGACATTGCTTTCTTGCAATAAACGGCTAAATGCTGAACTGTAAACCCTTTCTGTTTGGTGCCACAGACAGTGATGTAATACCTTAAACAGGATAGTCCGGGATGTGTAGAACATTTTTTACAACTGATTACTCTCAAGTTAATTTTTTTGTGAGTAGCTTCATATCGACGTGACGATCCATTTTTTTATTTACGAAAATTCTTGATTCTGGTAGCTAACTATAAGCGAAAATTTGTTGTTTGTCAAGATGTTTTTTTACTGTTGATTAATTTAAATAGTTATGCAACTTAACATCCACACAAATTGCGTGGTACATTATTTCTTTCCGACGCTCAGAAATTTTTATTTCCTGGCAACTCAGCTACCAGAATCAAGAATTTCCTTAAATAAAAAAGATGATCGTACTACCAATACTAGAGCAGCTTTGGATACCCGTTAAAATATAGAACTTGCAGATCTAGTGAGGTCAAGGTCTTTATGCAAGTTATAGAGAGTTATTGCTGGTAATTCTTTCGCACCCACTTCATATAGCATACAAACTAACCGTAACAACCACTTCTAGTTAATTCATCATTAGTCCGTTGGAATGTTTATAACTGACAGCAAAAACGAAATATTCGAAGAAACAAAAGAACAACGCGGTCGAACTTTTTGTATCTTTAGAAACATTGTATCTTTATATATACAAACAGTATCTTCGGTATGCTCATACAAATATTTGAGTGAGTAATTGACGCAAATTGGACATAATGTGTGTCAAATTCAAAGGTCTAATAGAACAAAATTGATGTGAAACACACAAAAAATGTCCGACGTAACAACACAACGGCACAAACACGCCTGTCTATAAAAAAGAGATAATGCGGTGAGAATCTCTATAAAAAACGCGTTGCGTTTGCTAAGTGACCAGCTGATTGCGTGTGGTACGAAATATAAGACAAGAAGAGTGCGTGTTGCCAGTGATGACCTATGGTTCCGAGACTTGGTCGCTAACTATGGGCCTCATAAGAAGGCTCAGAGTCACACAGCGGGCGATGGAACGAGCTATGTTAGGAGTATCTCTGCGTGATCGAATCAGAAATGAGGAGATCCGCAGAAGAACCAAAGTCACCGACATAGCTCAACGAGTTGCGAAGCTGAAGTGGCAATGGGCGGGGCACATAGTTCGAAGAGCCGATGGACGTTGGGGTCCCAAAGTGCTGGAATGGCGACCCCGCACTAGTAAGCGCAGTGTTGGCCGACCCCCCACCAGGTGGACTGACGACATCAAGCGAGTCGCAGGGATTCGCTGGATGCAGGTGGCTCAGTATCGTGATGTTTGGAAGTCCCTACAAAAGGCCTATGTCCTGCAGTGGACGTCCATCGGCTGATATGATGATGATGATGATGAAATCCTGTAATAAATTAAAAGTTTGTGAAACACCAAACATAACTTTAAATAATTAATTTGCAATTAAAACAATTATTATCCATAAATTTTTTCTCCAGCACTTGGACCACACCACCATATATAAGGCGAGGTGCGCGCGCGCAAGATTGATCGTTCACCTTCTATAGGCTTCAGAATCTCATAGACATCACTTATTCTTTAACGAGAGTAACAGCTCTCTGTGTAAGAGCTGCTCTTTTTATTTCCCCCGGCATGAAGAATTAACTGAACATTAATCAAAGTCAAAATTAATTTATTTCAACTAGGCTCAAGCACTTTTGAAATTTCAGGTAATGTCATGAGTAAGGCGTCGGTGACTTTAGTAGCCGTTGTCAGTATAGCCCTATAGTAGGGTACAAGTTAATAAATGTTTAGTTCAACAAATAAAGCAGCAATAGCAACTAGAAACAATTCAATTGGCCGACACTTGACAAAATAATTCAATCAAATCAAACGTTCCAATTCAAATTACAATACGAGTAGATGAATTGGAACCCTCGTAACTATAATTTTAAGTTTTCAACTTTAATTGTCAACACTGCCACTGCTTGTAACAATAGATAGGCCAGTGGACACTTTTTTTAAAAGAGTCTTAAATTGTTCAATAACTTTCTACTAGATTGAAAAAGAATATCATATTGTTTAAGACATACGAGTATCTACATAAAAAAATAGTTTAAATATAAAGATAGCCAAAACGCTATCAGTAATGATGGTCTATATTTTATCTGTCATCATGACGACACGTAAAATAATGAGACTGAGAGAATTAAAAAATTGGACATTCCTTGGTATGACGTTTATTCCTCTAGTGACATCAAGTAACATAGTGACGTCACAAAATGGGCGACAGCGTTTCTGACGTTTGATAAAATACATTATGTTTTAATTATGTTTTATAAGAAATCCTTATATTAATTAATATCGATATATAATAATTCAGATAAAAAGGTACATGAAATAACATGTAGGTACTATACGAAATTAACATTGTTTATATTCAATCTAATATGAGTCAAGTAGCCTATTGTGTACCTGCCGCCTCTAGATGATTGTCAACTCAACCCTATATAGGAAGTGCAGCAGACGCGTTAGGCTGGGCGGTGACGCAACGCTTAGCCTTTCGCTCCGGTAAAGCTCGCAGCTTACTTAGCTCGAGAGCAAATTCAGAACGGGTTAAACATTCGACGAAGTTTCATTTCGGCGAAAATTTTTTGACGAGTTGAAGAGTGGAGACAGGGATTCCTAATATGTAATATTGTGCGTTGACATAGTAAATACAAGTTTCTTTCAAGCCTATTGAAATGTTGCTCTGATAAAAGATACCCTCAAGAAACCTTTATTGAAGAAAGGATTTTCCATTTTGTACAGATTGTAAGCATACCTAGTTAAAATCTTTGTGCACGCCAATGGTTATTAGCGATTAGTTTTCCACTTAACTTAAAATTCCCAATAAACATTTGCATAAATAACGTTCAATAAACTGAACATTGTAGAAAATTACTTAATCAGCCTGAGCGATTATAATGAGTTTCATTGGAAAATAGAAGATGTCATATTATTCTTTGCTCAAAAAGCAACATTATGCTATTTTTCA
The DNA here is from genome assembly GCF_947172395.1 of Bicyclus anynana. Lineage (NCBI taxonomy): Eukaryota > Metazoa > Arthropoda > Insecta > Lepidoptera > Nymphalidae > Bicyclus > Bicyclus anynana. The sequence goes on along the minus strand of NC_069087.1, from coordinate 17,993,720 downwards.
AAATGGAAAATCCATGGTTTCCGGGTTTTGTGAAAAACATGATTTGACGTGAAAAAACTATGGCGCGGGCATTCGCTAACTACTAATAAAAAAAACGACAAATAAATATATTTTTTCTTTTTATTGAGATAAAATACAATGGTAACTCAAGCTAACTTATCCTAATAACTATACATATCATGCCCACGTGTAATGGTGGAAAGAATACTGGCTGCATTTCCGCGCTGGACAGCCAGGCTGATCCTTTGCGCAATGAATAAGCCAACCCTTCTGTCACCAGTCGAGGCAACTAGCCGCGGGGAAATGATTTGAAGGAATAATTAATAATAATAATTGCTCACTAACGTTATTATTTTAGAATTTAAACTATCGTGAGTGTTATTCATATTAAATGATTATGAAACACGGCTAAAACTCACGTGATATTACGTCGGAGTATGCCCGACTAGTTTCGAACCCATACGGGGCCCTTAGTCATGAGCTGGTTCTTGCATCGCGGCACGATCCAAACTGCGAAGCGGCTGCGCGACGCGCTGCTGCACGCATTGCGCGCGCGGAGAGGGGTTGAGTGGTGGGGAGTGAAGGTTCCGTTACACTCTCCGACGGTTCATTAATGTCATCTTCATTAGACTCGTCTTCTTGTAAGCAAACCGAACTAATGCTATCTTGTTCCAAGTTTGTTGTATGTGACAATGAAAGAAATAGCGGTTTCCACGCTGTGGGCAGCAACCATCCATGATCCCGATTAAAATTCGGGACTAATTTCTATCGCTTCACGTATCTTACGAGGTACTAGAAACTTTTCCCTTGACAATACAGAAGCCTTATCAAAACGGATATAATGAGTCGTACCCGAAGCTAGAACATGCTCGGCTATTGCTGAACCGTCCGTGTCCACATTCTTCATGCTCCGTATGTGTTCCTTTACTCTTGTAGTGATGTTACGGCGAGTCTCACCGATGTATGATCTACCACAGTCACACGGAATCTTGTACACCCCGGGCACGTTCAGCGGATCCCTATCCTTAGGCGATCGCAGTATACTCTTCACCAGTGCAGGTGGACGAAACCGCGTCACTATGTCAAATCTCCGTTGGAGATAGTGGCTGATTTTGTCCGTCACGCCCTTCACATATGTTAAGTACACTGGTGACCGGTTCACACAGGACGGTTTCCGCCTAGTTGTTGTTTGTGCCCATCTGGAACTCTGACGCCAACTATAGCCATTGTTCTCCAGCGCCTGTCTCACTACTCTTAGTTCGCACTCAATATAGGGTGGGTCACAAAGACTTAGGGCTCGATTTATGAGGCTTCTTGGTACCGACGATATCTGCGACGGATGGTGGTGCGAACTCGCATGGAGATATCTGTTGGTGTGAGTCGGTTTTCGGTACACCGTTGTATGTAATTCACCACCAGACCCCCGGATCACCATCACGTCTAAAAATGGCAGTCAACTAAAAATAGTTAACACGACTAAAAATAGTCGGGCATACTCCGACGTAATATCACGTGAGTTTTAGCCGTGTTTCATAATCATCTAACGTTATTAGTTTAACAGTGATTAATCAGCATGTGTAATTATATAGTTAAGAAATCCTAAAAGACAAAAAGCCATAAAAGAGAAATCAGTGAGTAAAAAAGGATGATGGCCGCATAACGCCATATTTGTTAAGCTTTTAGTGCCGATTTGTTTTGCTTAGACGATGCATGACCGCTTTCTACGAACGCTATATTATTATTGATTACTAGCCGACACCCCGCGGTTTCACCCACGTCGTTCTCGTTCCCGTGAGAATACGGGGATAAAGTATAGACTATGTCACTCACAAATAACGTGGCTTATCTAGTGGTAAAAGAATTTTCAAAATCGGTTCAGTAGATCTAGAGAATGCCCTTACAACATCACAAAACCTTTTAATATTAGTATAGATACTAGACAAAATCCTCCGCTCATCTGTCTGTCTATTTGCGATAAATTTAGAGACAACTGAAAAGATTTTCATGCAATTTTCACCAATAGATAGAATGAGTGATATGAGGAAGGTTTCGTATATAATTTGTCAAAAAATTGTGTAATTATTATCAGAAGCATCACAAAAAGTCTAGGCGCCTGGGAACTTTCATCGAAAACTGCTGTCCTTGGAAATATACCAAAAAAAAAAATACATGGTTATAAATATTACTCCTTTAAAGGTATTGCAAGCGAAGAATAACGAATTCTCAAGCTTTTATTTATTCATTTGTACATCATAACATAAGAAGAAACAAATAACAAGAAAGAAGCACAGAAGTAGGATGCAAAAGGCGGTCTTATCGCTACATAGCGATTTCTTCCAGGCAACCTTGGGTTTAGGAAAATGCAAAACTCGAGAGTGCAGGCTGTTTAAATAAAATAAAAT